>NC_135809.1:52407251-52687836 GCF_964213995.1 Mustelus asterias
GGGGGGGGGGGATGGTTGGGAGAGATCCACCTCCCCCCACCCACCCCCCACCCCCCCCCCCCCCCAACAAGAGTGGGTTTGAGTGGAAGTAGTTTATGTGAGCTGGTACACCTTACCCCTCCATTCGTGCACTGATTTTGTCAGAGCATTCTTCATAGGGCCTGCAAGCTGGACAGTGTGTAGCCGGCATCTATGAGTTTGCCAACTCCATAAATCTAAATGGGAAGTTTTCTGTGGGCATTAGTGTCTCATTCACTTCGAGTGAGTGTGAGGGAGATGCATATCTTTTCATCCTCAGCATCCGGAAGCAAGAGTTTCATCTGGGGTGCAACAGTTGAATATTTGTCCACGTCATGTCTACGCTTGTGCGTTAATGGACAGATAATCCTGGGAAATGTATGTCAAATTTCTGAACCATATGGGTGAAGCTCATGCACCTGTTTGCTAAAGATGGAAATTTAGACCACGACTGGAATTTTACTGGCGATTTCGGGGTGCGTGTGGCTCGTAGAATGGCTTTGGGTGGGATCTTACGAGTCTCGGGCGGGTGAGGCGGTAAAATTCCGATACATAAGTCTAATGGGTGACACGGTGGTTAGCACTGCTGCCTCACAGCGCCAGGGACCTGGGTTCGATTCCAGCCTCTGGTTTCCTCCCACAGTCCAAAGATGTGCAGGTTAGGTTGATTGGCTATTCTAAATTATCCATTAGTGTCAGAGGGATTAGCAGGGTAAATATGTGGGATTAAGGGATAGGGCTTGGGTAGGATTGTTGTTGGTACAGGCTTGATGGGCCTCTTTCTGTACTGTTGGGATTCTATGATTCTATGTGTTGCCGTGCTAACACAATGTAGTTTGGGAATGTTATTGCTGGCACAGTTTGTTAACCAGCAGTAGACTTAGAAACACACAAACAGGAATAGACTTCCCTCCATCGTTCCCCCCCCCCCCCACCCCCACCCCCATTATTTTACAACTGAAATTAAATTTGCTCCATTTACTTATTTTTGTTCTTGACACCATTACTGAACAAAAACAAAATTCAATGCCAGGACTCGAAAATGTCAATGTACCCAGTATCCACAGCTTTCAGGGGTAAGAGGTCCAGATTTCTGAACCATTTGTGTGAAGAACTGCTATCTAAATTCACCCCTAAAAGAGTTATCTTGAATTTTAAGATTATGACCCTTGTCCTGGATTCCCTCCCATTAGAGCAAATAGTTTCTCCCTATTTCCCTATCACATCCATTCATTATTTTAAACTATTCAAGTAGATCAGCATTCTAAACTCAAGAGCATGTAAACCAACTTGAGGCAGCCTAGACCCATTCATTTCACCCTTTAAGCTCCAATGTAATTCTGGTGATTAGTGAGAGGTTGCAAGTGTCCCCAGTGTGTCCTAAATGTTTTGGGTTGTTATGAATGGTTAACGGATGACTAACTATAAAGGATTGTGCAAGTAAATATAAAAACCTATTTACAAAATCCATTTTATGATGGAAAGTATCCTTTGCTACTTGGTGTTTTTTTTAATAGATCTGCTCTTATAGTTGAATGATTCTGCCTCATTTGCCTGAGGCAGGAGGATCGTGGCAAAATCTTAGTTTCCACCAATATGCATCTTCCTTTACTGGCTGAATATGTAGCAGGCACACTCCACGTGCGGTTGCAAATGCTGTACAATAATTGCTGAAGCTTTACTGAAGTCAAGGACATCAGATAAATTGTAGCTTTGGTTGGCTTTGACACCTTGTGCTTCTGGTATTGATAACTAACGGGTTTCTATGGCTTCACACGTCCCAAAACCGTAAAATCGAGGTCAACGGACCTTCCCATTGGCCACCCCTCTCCTGCTCCGATTCCCATGGCAGGCAGGGCAGTAAAATTCCAGCAAACATGTCTGTGCTTTCTTGGCAGAATTTGTTTCCCAAACACACAATCAGTAAGCAACCTTGTGCTTTCCAACACTGCCATTCATTCTTGTCATTGTGGCTAAGTTGAAAGACCAACTTTGCAAAGTGCGTTAAACTCTTTACAGCTTCCTAGACAAAACACATTGCAGGTTCAACCCCTCTCACCTAGAGACCATTATTATCTACAACCAAGTAGTTTTGAAGTATTATTTTTCAACTTGCAGCTTGTTTGCCCCACCTTGTCCTTGGGAGCCAGTTGTCGTTGTACATCCTCCTTCATTTGCAAGGCATAATTCTAGGCTGTGGGCTAAGCCCAAGGCTTCTATTAATGCTAACCTCTTGATTGTTAGGTAGTGTACTTGCAGTGAAATGCTATTGTCCCTCAGCCTGACTGCAAGGTGTGAACTGACTGAGGAATTGTAATGAGTTTTTGCCTCATTATCACTTGTGATTTGTATTCTGTAGCTTTATAATTTAAGAAAATGATTTTGTTCTGCTCTTCCCCTCTTTGCCTGCTAGAAGCATGGCCCCCTTGCTGCAGTATTGTTCCATGAACACTGGTTGTCCGCAGCAAAAAGTGGAAATCCTCCCTGTATGACCCAAAATCATGAGTTTTAGTAGGTTGTTTTATCGCAAGAGGCTTTTCAGTAGCTTGATCATGGCCTCATGCACATACACATCCAGCAGGGATACTGACCAGGAGAACAAGGCCCTGATAGATCGATCCCAGCTTATTAAGGCAACTCACAATTTTTACGAAGTTTCTTATCACATTTTTAAAAAATCTATCGATGCACGTAAGATACAGTGAAGTACTTTGAAATGCAGTGGCAGTTGTGAGACAAGCAACCATCTTGTACATGGCAAGATCCCACAAACCAAATTTGGATGAGTGAGCTTTTGTTGTATTTTTAATGTTGGTTGAAGGAGGCATATTGAGCTGGAGAACTTGTACTTCCCGAAAAAACAACCCAAGGGATCCTTAACATCCAGCTGAATCCATCAAATGGGCAGAATCTGGCTTGTTTCAATGTCCCATCAAAATAATAAAAACTGTCCATTCTGTCATCAGCTGATTCAGCACCAACTGATGACTGGACTTCAACTCTCTGGATAGGGGCCATTACTCTGTTTTAACCAATTTAGTCATCAGGGAAGCTGTAGCTTCAAATTCATATTGCAATGTCAATATTTTAAGAAAATCTCAGACAAGTTTGTGAATATCATGTGAGTTATTTACAATTTAGTTTGTCTCTAGAATTTTCAATAAACTGTTGACCAGACATGGAAAATATTGCATTTTTACTCTTACACTTGAAATAACAATTGGATATTCAGTTCACAAGAATTCCAAATTAAAATGACCATTTGCTTCATTTTAATTGATCCATCTAGAAACATGCTAATGTTGCCCTATTATAGCAGCAGCTTCTTCAGTGACCGGGGACTTTGGCCTCTATTGGAAGTTTATTCCATATGTTGATCATCAGTTGTGTGAAACAGGAATCTGATATCTGTTTTAAAATTACCTACCTTGTACACACTTGTAATATTCTGGGTTTACTTCTATCATTATCTTACAAACATTTGTATCATTGAATCACCGCAGTGCAGAAGGAGGCCATTCAGCCCATCAAGTCCACACCAAATCTCTGACAGAGTATCTTACCCAGGCCCACAGCCCACCCTCTCCCTGTAGTCCCATGTATTTACCCCACTCATCCCCATAACCAGCACAGCTTGGGACATTAAGGAGAAATTTACCATGGCCAACCTACCTAACCTGCACATCTTTAGACTATGGGAGGAAACCGGAGCACCCAGAAAAAACTCACGCAGACACAGGGAGAATGTGCAAACTCCACACTGACAGTCACCCAAAACTGGAATCAAACCGGGTCCCTGGCACTGTGAGGCAGCGGTGCTAACCATTGTGTTGCCATGCCACCCCAGTACTAGCCCTGAGATTTATATCTGAGATCACCACACTAACGTCTCCATTTAAGGCTAAAAAGCCAAAGTTTCTCCAGTTTTTTTCTTAACTCAGAGCTTTGACATTAGCTTTACCCAGGGGCTCCTTGCTGCACTGCCTCCAATGCTTGAATATCTCTCTTGTTTTTTGGTGACTGACTCAAACACTTCCTCCTCTGTCTTGTATTAACATGGCTTTGACTCAGTTAATCTTATATTAACCTCATAGATTTTTCTCTAAATTGGTGTCTTTCAGCTTCAACACCATTCCTAAAAATGTGCAGATCATCCATTTGTCCTTTCGATGCGCAAGCCACTGTTACTCAATATTGAATATATTGTTCAATATTGTCAAAGTTGCCCCTTCTATTTCCATTTCCCTCATTGTCTGGTATCATCTGCAAATTTGATTGCTTTGCACTGAGTTACAGAATCCAGGTCATTTATGACAATGGGACGCCATAGTCGACCCAACACTGAACTTAAGACACCCGTTCGGCATTGTCCCCTCCTACCCCTACCTCAGCTTACCATAACATCCCATATTAACAACTAATAACCATTCATGTTGAAGCTGTCTCAGAAGTCTTTGGGAAGTTGAGGCGTATCAGATCATAGGGATTTCCTGAGTCCCCCCCATTTGCTCAAAGAAGCAGATGAGGAGATTGGTCAGGAAGGAACTTTCTCTTCTGCTGCATCCCTGATAACTGCTGCACACTGGATTGTTAACTGCTAAGCAATTCTGTTATCTTCCATGGAATGGAAGTAAGATGAACGGGCGTTTAATTTTGGTTTGCCTCCCTTTATGGGGAGTATTTTCAAACTACTGTACATCATGTGTGACTATTATAATAATTCTCAGTGCCTCAATTGTCTTCCCTATTATCTCTCCGCACTCTTGGATAATACCATCTATCCTTGGGAATTTATTTGCTATGAACTCTTTTAGCTATACTCAGAATTGTACCTCTTTTGTTCTGTGGGCATCCCAAAGAACTTCACAGCTAATGAAGTATCCTTGAAGTGTAGTTACTGTCGTAATGTAGAAAACATGGTAGATAAGTTGTACAGAATAATGTGATAATGATTGGGTAATCTGTTTTCATGGTGTTGGCCAGGATAACTCTGCTTCCTCGACTTGTCATGAAATCTCCCATGTCCATCTGAGAGGACAGCCAGGGCCTTGGTTTCATGTCTCATTCAAAAGATAGCCCACGGATAGTGCAACACCCCTTCAGCACTGCACTGGAGTATCCGCTTTGATTTTTGTGCTCGAGGCCTGGAGTGGAGCTTGAAGCCACTACTACAGAATTGAAGCTATTGATTAGACAATCTGTTTGTGGAGGACATATTGTTCAGTCTAGAACATAGAACATTACAGTGCAGTACAGGCCCTTCGGCCCTCGATGTTGCGCCGACCAGTGAAACCAATCTAAAGCCCATCTAACCTACACTATTCCAATATCACATATGTTTATCCAATGACCATTTAAATGCCCTTAATGTTGGCGAGTCCACTACTGCTGCAGGTAGGACATTCCACGCACTTACTACTCTCTGAGTAAAGAACCTACCTCTGACATCTGTCCTATATCTATCACCCCTCAATTTAAAGATATGTCCCCTCGTGCTAGCTATCACCATCCGAGGAAAAAGGCTCTCACTATCCACCCTGTCTAATCCTCTGATCATCTTGTATGCCTCTATTAAGTCACCTCTTAACCTTCTTCTCTCTAACGAAAACAACCTCAAGTCTCTCAGCCTTTCCTCATAAGACCTTCCCACCATACCAGGCAACATCCTGGTAAATCTCCTCTGCACCCTTTCCAATGCTTCCACATTCTTCCTATAATGCGGCGACCAGAACTGTACGCAATACTCCAAGTGCGGCCGCACCAGAGTTTTGTACAGCTGCAACATGACCTCATGGCTCCGAACACAATCCCTCTACCAATAAAAGCTAACACTCCGTACGCCTTCTTAACCCTATCAACCTGGGTGCCAACTTTCAGGGATCTATGCACATGGACACCGAGATCTCTCTGTTCATCCACACTACCAAGTATCTTACCATTAGCCCAGTACTCTGTAATCCTGTTACTCCTTCCAAAGTGAATCACCTCACACTTTTCCGCATTGAACTCCATTTGCCACCTCTCAGCCCAGCTCTGCAACTTATCTATGTCCCTCTATAACCTGCAACAACCTTCCGCACTGTCCACAACTCCACCGACTTTAGTGTCATCCACAAATTTACTAACCAATCCTTCTACGCCCTCATCCAGGTCATTTATAAAAATGACAAACAGCAGTGGCCCCAAAACAGATCCTTGCGCTACACCACTAGTAACTGAACTCCAGGATGAACATTTCCCATCAACCACCACCCTCTGTCTTCTTACAGCTAGCCAATTCCTGATCCAAACCGCTAAATCACCCTCAATCCCATGCCTCCATATCTTCTGCAATAGCTTACTGTGGGGAACCTTATCAAACGCTTTCATTTCTGAATATTTGGAAGGAGTAATCATTCAGAATAGTTACTATTTTATGCTGTCCTCATGTCTCCTTTGATCCTGTGTTCACTTTTGTATGGTTATGCTCTTGTAACATTAACTGTGTTTAATGCAAGTTATTGCTGATTTGCAGTATATATTTATCCTTTGTGCTAACATTATGCTTTCAAATTTGCTTTTAACTGGCATGATATTGAATAACTTCCTGATTTAGTTGTTCTTTTATCGCATTGAAGTTATGTACCTGGCACTCAGTCTTTGGCATTTCTGAAGTCAGGTTACACTTGATAATTTTCTGTCCACTGTTCTCAGTAACACTACAATTCCCATTTCACATCCAGACTGGAACTCAGATATACAGACCTTCATGACTCCCCTAATTTAAAATTTATTTTGCTAATTTATATGATGAAATGCTTAGTAAAAGTTTGGCCCCATGTTCATGATTGAGAGAGGAGGGAGTTAAACCTTTTTTCTTGAAAGAGATTAAGTATTTTCTTTATATGATATTTTAATATTTTTCTTAGAAACATCCAAAACTTCAAATATGATTTTATACTTATTAGCACTGTGTAACGAGTCAGGGTCTTTCCTTGGCAGAGGAGATTGGGGTGCATTGGATAAGGAGGATAAATCCAAGCTTGAGAATGTCGTAGGCCGACCTCATCATAGAATCCTACAGTGCAGAAAAAGGCCATTCGGTCCATCGGGTCTGCACCAACCACAATCCCACCCAGGCCCTATCCCCATATCCCTACATATTTATCCACTAATCCCTCGAACCTATGCATCCCGGGACACTAAGGGGCAATTTAGGCTGGCCAATCAACCTAGCCCGCACATCTTTGGACTGATATACTGTATACTATACTGACTGATAGAAGTCGACAAAATTATGAGAGGCATGGATAGGGTGGATAGTCGGAGGCTTTTTCCCAGGATGTAAGGGTCAACTACAAGAGGGCACAGGTTTAAGGTGAGAGGTGGTAAGTTTAGGGGAGACGTGCGGGGAGAGTTCTTCACACAGGGTGGTGGGTGCCTGGAGTGCACTGCCAATGGAGGTGGTGGAAGCAGGCAATGTTCAAGGTGTATCTTGATAGACACATGAGTGGGAGGCAAACAGAGGAATAGAAACTGCGTTTCGAATCATAGAATCACTACAGTGCAGAAGGAGGCCATTCGGCCCATCAGCGTGCACTGACAACAATCCCACCCAGGCCCTATCCCCATAATTCCATGTATTCATCCTGATAATCCCTCTTGACACTAAGGGTCAATTTAGCATGGCCAATCAACTAACCCGCACATCTTTGGACTGTGGGAGAAAACCGGAGCACCCGGAGGAAACCCACGCAGACACGGGGAGAATGTTTAAACTCCTCACAGACAGTGACCCGAGGCCAGAATTGAACCTAGGTCCCTGGCGCTGAGAGGCAGCAGTGTTAACCACTGTGCCACCAGTACGCCTGCATATCAGCGCAGTCTTGTTGCCCAAAGGCCTTATTCCTGTGCTGTATTGTCTTTTGTGATGATGAGGACGTTGGGAATCTGACATCCTCATGGTTCTCCTTTTAATAAGAATAACAAATAATGTGTTGGATTTTATAGGATGCTGCATTCACTACCTGCCCCAACTAAATGGTCAGCAGGAAGCCTGTCCACCAAATAGTCGACTGCACCTCAGCCATTTGTGCTGATAACTGGCTAAGGGCGAGATTTCAGCTCCCATCACGGGAGGAGGTCCTGCCTTGGAGGGATGTTGGTTAATCTAGTTGATTGATTGAGTCGAACTGTGGCCACTTCTGGGAATACAGGCAGTCCCCAGAGAAGAGGAGCTTATGCAGCCGGACTTCAAATTAAGTCCGGAGTGTTGGTGGGACCTAACGGGGGCGGGGGGAGGGTCGCCGGGTTTGAGAGGCCAGGGGAGTGGGGGGGGTGTCAGAAAAAGGAGGTGATGACGAGAGCTGTTTTTATTTTAGATTTGCAGCATTCTCAGAATACTGTTTTTGAGTTTATTACCTGAAGTTGACTAAATCAGTTTTCCCTCGCAAGTAAAAAGGAAAGTGTAGGGCGGCACGGTAGCACAGTGGTTAGCACTGCTGCTTCACAGCTCCAGGGTCCCGGGTTCGATTCCCGGCTCGGGTCACAGTCTGTGTGGAGTTTGCACATTCTCCTTGTGTCTGCGTGGGTTTCCTCCAGGTGCTCCAGTTTCCTCCCACAGTCCAAAGATGTGCGGGTTAGGTTGATTGGCCAGGTTAAAAATTGCCCCTTAGAGTCCTGGGATGCATAGGTTAGAGGGATTAGTGGGTAAATATGTGGGGGTAGGGCCTGGGTGGGATTGTGGTCGGTGCAGACTCGATGGGCCGAATGGCCTCCTTCTGCACTGTAGGGTTTCTATGATTTCTATGATAGATTACTGAACTCTGGCAAAATGTTCCAACTATGTTTCAGCATCTTTGCAGTGAATGGCTTCTGTGTTACTATCAACTCAGAAAGTTGGCTGAATGTCCATAAATACGTCACCATAGCATAATGTCATTCTCTCCACTGGTTAATTCAAATGTCACCACCCTGTTGTACTAGAAGGTGGAAATGGCATTTTGGACTTTCTCCTGTTCTAAATTCATCACTAAATTCAATGCGATGAAGCAAAAAATACAGTTGTGTTGCACTATAATGCATTTGGATTAGCCTCGTAGGTGGCAATGTGTATAATTGTGTATTGAATGAGTCTTCCCGTAAAGATCATGAAACAAGGGACTTTCACAGCATAATGTACGGGGGTGTTCCATCTGAAGGAGGCTGCTAAAGGATTTTTCTTTCCCAGAATAAGGCAAGCTTAAGCAAGTAATGAATACACTGATAGCACAGCTGTACTGAAGCAGGCAGGGATAAATGGTGGATATGCCAGCTGTGAGTTAAGGGTTGAACGAGAGTTGAAGTAAATCAGTTTGGAATGAACTTGATATATCAAGTAATCAATTAAAATTTGGCAGATGGCCATAATGTTTGATAGGGCAACAGTCCAAAAACCGAGTTTTGTGAAGAATGCAGTAATATGCTGCCTCGCTGTAATGCTGGATAGCAAAGTCAGTAGCATGGAAACATTCCGCTCTTGTTTTCTTTTTCTTTGTTGTAAATAATTCTGAACTCTATCCCAAAAAATGCTTAAAAGAACATGTTCAGTAACAATTTTAAAAAGTGTAAGTTTGTTTGTGTGCTACAATGCAGTATGGTTATTCAGTGTGGTTCGTTGGAAAGATGATCAGTAGATTGGGAATTGGTTAACTCCTGAATATGTGGGAATGGTCTGGTAATACTGGTTTCCCAACACTCTTAGGAAGTGTTCCTGGAGGTTTGATCACATGACATTGTAATCAAATGACACCTGCTTCAGCTTGACTTTATAGAGGTTACCGTTGGAGCTTTTGTTTTGTGGTGCCCATCGCAGAACCATAGGGCTGGATTTTCCAAACGTTGCCCGCAGCTGGGATTCTCCAGTCCAGCCGCAGTGAATGGAGATTTGGCTGAGCACCAAATTCTCCATTCTTGCTGGCAGCGGTGGTGGGGTGTGAATGATCGGAGAGTTCTGGTCATGTTCTTCCTTTCTCCCCCAACTCATGTTCCTCATTCTCTTTCCTTTCCCGGCCAGAACTCCAACTTCCTCCCCCCCCGTCGACTCCCATGCACACCCCGACACCATACTATGGTTCATGGTACACTGGTTGGTCCCAACTCTCTAAGGTGGCTAGGGCTATGTCACCGAATCTAAGGTTTCTCTGCAATGGCAGTCGGTGATGTTATGGCAGAGGCTGGATAGCAACGTAAACTGCATGGGTGCTCGAGCATGCAGAAATCTGGAACACAATGCAAGAAACAGGTTGCATACAATCAATTAAAGGGATTGCGTTATGCAAGAAACAAGCCACACAGTGAAGGAAAATTAGAGGAAATATTGGTGGGTACAGCGACATTGTGAATATTGAAGCATGAAGATCTCCCAGACTACTTGCTGCATTGTCTGGAGACCCATACTCCATTCTGAGAGACTCCTCTGGCAGAACTGGTAGCCCTGCCTTTGATAGTGACTAAAAATAAGGGATTTGAGGATCAGAGGCCGTTATGAATACCATTTGTTCACCCATAACATAGTGGACTGCTGTTAACTTGATTTCAATAAGAAAAATCCTGCCTGATTAACTTTCTTTTTAAGGAAGTGAATATGTTAAGAGGACACTGATCATTATAATAAAATGGTATTCATGGGCTTCCAACACACTGGGCAAAATTCCACGCACAAAACTGTAAATATTCAGGATAAATCTTAAGTTTTGTGGATAAATTTGTCAAAGGGTAGAATACAAGAGTGCTTGCCATTGGTGTTATATTAGATTGGGAATGGGGGGAGGTAAGCAGTGAGTTGGATGCCTGAGGGGTCAGTGTTTAGATTCTACATTGTTCCCGACCTATACCAGTAATGGATTCAATGCAAATTGGGTGAATTTGGCAAATAAATCAAACTCAGAAGGGCAGTGGGTTTAGCAAATATAAGTTGGGACAAATATGTAAGTGGGCAGAATAATGACAAAATTAAATTTAATGAGGGCCCGTGTAAAGTACTGTACATAAGAAAAAAATGGAGAACTGATGCATTGATGCTGAAATAATGAAAGCTGTAGTTGGAAGAGAGCTGGTAGATTTAGTAAATTTAACGTTTTAATATGTCAGAGAAAACTGAATGTTGAACTGTAAAGTCAGAACCATGGCAATACAAGGCAAACTTGGACAGGGCCCATTTCCGCACCAAGATGTGCAGAGGTTTCCGAGGTAGTGCACCAAAAAGCAACAAGTCTGATCCCTGATGTTTGAGGACTGAGTAAATGGAGGAAGTTGGATTTTTTAAAAGGTCTGCAAAGCAACTTTGTTGAGGTACTTAAGATAGCAAAAGATACGAGAAAGCTAAATCTGGAAAATTACTTCAAGCAACTTGGGAGAGTAGGGTAAGGAGTTGCAAGTTGAACCGATGAAAATGAAAACTTGGATGATGATAGGAAATGTCAGACTAAGGCCGGGATTTTTCTCTCCTGCCTGCGATGATGTTCACTGCTAGCGGGACTGGAAAATTTGGACAGAGGCCAAAAGGTTGCTGAGTTAAGGTAGGAACTGCTGGTCCCACCAAATGCCACCTTAAGAGTGATTAGCAGACGGCACGGGCTGCTGGTTAGCGTTCTACCAGGGGCAGAAAATACTTTGGGATTTATAATTTTTGTTTGGTTATGTTCCTGTGAAACTCCTTATACTGGTAATGGTGCTATAGAAATGGGTTAAAACAACTAACATCTGGAAGTGGATTGGATTGGTGTCAATCACCCCTCCCCCACCATCATGCAGTCAGTGTAAATGCAGCAATAAACAGTCAGTCAGATTAAATTAACTTTGTTTGAACTGCAAGAACCTTGGGAGATGGGGTAATATCTGTGGATCATTTGTTCCATGTGGCAAGGACCAAATCATCTGATTGAAATGAAGTTGGCCCGGAGGATATAGGATGTTTCTATGTTAGATATAGCTCTTGGGGCTAAAGGGACCAAGGGATATGGGGGGGGAATCAGGATATTGAATTTGGTAATCAGCCAAGATCATAATGAATGGTGGAGCAGGCTCAAAGGGCAGAATGGCCTCCTCCTGTTTCTAGTTTATATATCTGTATGATGGCTATTTACCAGCACACCATGGAGAATTCTCAAGATTGTGCCATGACATCTTTTATGTCCACCTGTAAGTGAGTAGACACAAACTCCATATGACATCTCATCTGAAGGCAGCACATTGACATTGCAAAGCTCCTTCAGTACCACAATGAGGGGACATGCTCGACTTATGTGCTCACCTCTCTGAAGCTACTGTGCTGGGTCAAAATATACAAACTGTTAACTTTCCATTATAAATGTCACCAGACTTGAGACTTGAGGAAGATAGAAACATAGAAAATAGGAGCAGGTGGAGGCCATTTGGCCCTTTGAGCCTGCTCCACCATTCATTATGATCATGGCTGATCATTCAACTCAATAGCCTGATCCTGCCTTGCCCCCCACATATCCTTTGATCCCCTTCACTTCAAGTGCTATATCTAACTACTTCTTGAAAGCATTCAATGTTTCGGCCTCAACTACTTTCATGTAAAAGTGATTCTATCCTAGTGTGTGGGCTTTTTTCTCTTATTGAAGGTTGTTAATATGCTTCCCATACATATCCTGCACTCTTTTTGGTTTATGTGAAACAAAGGTCATGTTTATATATTCCAACACCCAATTTTTGTACTCATTTAGTGGTATTTTTCTGCTTCAATTTATCTTGACAGTAAAGTAAACAAAAGATTACATTTTCCTTAGTTTGCACTTTTAGCGCTCCAACAATTTCACTGCTGTTTCGCAGCGGTGTTTGCCTGTATTAACTTAATCTTAAAATCCTGATGTTGGGCTCTTGAGGAAGGACAGGCCAGTTTAAATGGTGAGAGAACTTCTCGCATGTTTGAGGCTGATCAAACGTAATGGTCGATTAATATGTTTTCATTCAGTGCCAGACTGATAAAACAATCTGAGGACATGAAATAGAGTGTCACTCAGTCATGTAGCAATATCATTTAACTGATCTACCTTGTGCACAAAATGGAAAACGCCTTTAACATTTGTATTTGTAGGTACTGATATGATTATAATAAAGGAAAGCTAAACAGATATGAAATGGATTAAGTGATTTATCAAGTGCCAAACTGAATGACCTCCAGGATGTTAATTGTATATTAATTATGTTTAATTGTATGCAGATGGTGGACATTAACTGGGGATTCACTTGCGTTCTTAGACACAGACTTCAACTGTAGTTGTTGGTTTAGGAGGTTCATGATTGTTTGTATCTTGTACCTGTGCAAATAAATGGTTATAAAATTGTTCAAAGATTGATTCGTCAAATCTGGTTTCCTGGATTAAAACTCTGCAAAGGGTATATCTAATGTTGTCAGCGGTTCTTTGCAACCTTGTTGAACTGGGAAGTGATAGGTGTTTTACAAAGTAAATTAATCTGTGTTCTTTTCATTTAATCAGTGATTTGTGATACTACTCGATTCAGAAAAATTGGCGCATTGTATGCAGTGGAGTGAGTGAGTGCAGCAAATTCCTTCACATACTTACCTGACATGTCTTCAAAAGATAGGAAAAGTAGTACTGAGCTACATGCAATAGTTTTATGAGATATGGGGTACAGTGAATCACAGTTCTGTGTTTGGACTGAGAATCGAATTGGAACTTTAAGTTAAATGATCAGTACCATTGCAGAGTAATTGATAACATGAAACAAATGGGGGTGGCACAGTGGTGAGCACTAATGTCTCACAGCACCAGGGACCCAGGTTCAATTCCGGCCTGGGGTGACTCTGTGTGGAGTTTGCACATTCTCCCCATGTCTGCGTGAGTTTCCTCCAGGTGCTCCAGTTTCCTCCCACAGTCCAAAGATCATAGAAATCATAGAAACCCTACAGTGCAGAAGGAGGCCATTTGGCCCATCGAGTCTGCACCGACCACAATCCCACCCAGGCCCTACCCCCCACATATTTACCTGCTAATCCCTCTAATCTACGCATCTCAGGACTCTAAGGGGCAATTTTTAACCTGGCCAACCAACCTAACCCACACATCTTTGGACTGTGGGAGGAAACCGGAGCACCCGGAGGAAACCCACGCAGACACGAGGAGAATGTGCAAACTCCACACAGACTGTGACCCGAGCCGGGAATCGAACCCGGGACCCTGGAGCTATGAAGCAGCAGTGCTAACCGTGCCGCCCTACCGTGCGGCAGTGCTAACCACTGTGCTACCGTGCCGCCCTAACCGTGCAGGTTAGGGGGATTAGACATGTTAAATTGCTCCTTAGTATCCCAAGATTGGTGGGGTGTATATGTGGGGTTACGGAGATGGGGTGGGGGGGAAGAGGGCCTGGGTGGGATGCTCTGTTGGAGCCAGTGCAGACTCAATGAGTCAAGTGGCCTCCTTATGCACTATGAGGATTCTATGAACTCCATCAAAAGTAGTTAATGCCACATTTATTGAGTCTTTTGGAAGAAATTGCTGATTAAGAATGTAAACTAAATGCAGTGAGCATACTTATGTGTCTGCATACAGATGGTAGGGACTCGGGTCCTCGGGTTCAGTCCGATATACCTGAGTAACTGATCTTAGGTGGGGCAGTGATGAAGGTCATGCATATCCAGCATCTCAGCACCACATATCCTGACTTTCTCTGGGGGCATGGTGGCACAGTGGTTAGCACTGCTGCCTTGCAGCGTCAGGGACCTGGGTTCAATTCTCGGCTTTGTCACCGTCTGTGTGGAGTTTGCACATTCTCCCCGTGTCTGCGTGGGTTTCCTCCGGATTCCTCCCACAGTCCAAACATGTGCGGGTTAGGTGGATTGGCAATGCTAAATTGCCCCTTAGTGTCAGGGGGGCTAGCTAGGGCAAATGCATGGGGTTATGGGGATAGGGGTTGGGTGGGATTGTGGTCGGTGCAGACTCGATGGGCCGAATGGCCTCCTTCTGTACTGTAGGGTTCTATGATTCTGCTTAAGAAATATGCATTTGCAAAAAAAGGTCTGAAAAGAGAAGCATGATTTTTGTAGAGCTTCAGCTTGAGCAGCGCCATAATGCAGGATTCTGTGTTCAAGGACTGTTCATAGGGATGCTTCCCAAGACAAATCTCAGCTGCTGCTGGAGGCCACCACTTGGTAAAAGACACTCTTTGGTCATTGGCTTTCCAGTGCAAGAAGATGCCTGCGACCAAGTGTTACAGACTGGCACGTTCCAAGGTCCGGGAGTACATACTGATGGATGCACTGCAGTTTGGTGTGGCTGCTACAACGTGGGCAAAGCTATGGCTTTGGGCCTCACCACCCCCCCCCCCCGCCCATTGTACACTGAGATGCTAGAATGTCTCCGGTTCTACGTATCAGATCATCTTTAATGTGCTGTAAATGCTGATGCAATCTGCACTGTAAGTAGGCATCCTAGAAAGCCACAAAAATGGGGAGGAATTTCTTGGATTCCAACGGTTCACGAAGCAACCCACCACTACCTTCTCGAGGTCAATTAGGGATGGGCAATAAATGCTGGCCAAGCTAATGAGGCCTGCATCTCATGAACAAATATTTTAAAAATACCCCAGTCTGAGTCCCTTGGGCTTGAGGGAAGGGAACTTTGCTGAGGCCAAAGGTATCAAAATTGGGGGTTAGGAGGTGGTTGAGCTAATTAACAGCTGTGGACATACGGTACTGAGTGAAGGCCTAAGGTGAGGTAGATAGAGCTTTGAATGTGTTGCTGTAAATAATTTGAGGTAGAGCTTTTTCCTGTAAAGAATGCAGAATGAAGTGTGGTTGGAAGGGGAGTATGCCTGTGCGGGGAAGTCGGACAAGATCAGCGATGGCCTGGTCAGTGATTGAGGCCATGGGATATGAGGTTAAGAGGGTTGTTGTGAATATGGTAAATAATAATATTTATCACTGTCCTTTCTGAAAATAATTTCCATGTAGATTTAGATTCTGACTAAATGTAGTTAAGTTCTAGATTCCCTTGTGTTTCTGCTTTGACTTTGAAGCCATTCAAAAAAAAATCATTTATGGAATATAGACATCACTGGTTAGGTCATCATTTATTGTCCATCCCTTTTTGCCCATGAGAAGGTGGTGGTGAGTTGCCTTCTTGAACCACTATAGACCCTGTGATGTTGATACACCCAGTAAGAAGTCTCACAACACCAGGTTAAAGTCCAGCAGGTTTATTTGGTAGCACAAGCCACAAGCTTTCGGAGCACTGCCCCTTCATCAAGTGAGTGGGAGTTCTGTTCACAAATAGGACATCTATGGATACAAACTCAATTTACAAGATAATGGTTGGGATGCGAGTCTTTGCAGGTAATCAAGTCTTAAAGATACAGACAATGTGAGTGGAGAGAGGGTTAAGCACAGGTTAAAGAGATGTGTATTATCTCCAGCCAGGACAGTTAATGAGATTTTGTAAGCCCAGGCAAGTCGTGGGGGTTAGAGATAGTGTGACATGAACCCAAGATCCCGGTTGAGGCCGTCCTCATGTGTGCGGAACTTGGCTATTGGATTTTGGTGTAGGTACACCCACAGTGCTGTTAGGGAGCAAGTTCCAGGATTTTGACCCAGCAACAGTGAAGGAATAGTAATATATTTCCAAGTTAGGGTGACGAGTGACTCAGAGGGGAACTTGCAGGTGGTGGTATTCTCGTGTATCTGCTGATCTTGTCCTTTTAGATGGTAGTGATCATGGGTTTGGAAGGTGCTGCCTAAGGAACTTTTGTGAGTTCTTGCAGTGCCTTTTGTAGGTGGTACACACTGCTGCTATTGTTCATCGGTGCTAGAGGGTTTGAATGGCAGCCTTCCACAAACAATCAAGCAGGCTGCTATATCCTGGATGGTGTCAGAGTTCTTCTGTTGTTGGAGCTGTACCTAACCAGGCAAGTGGAAAGTATTTCACTACACATCTGACATGTTCTTTGTAGATTGCAGACAGGCCATGGGCAGTCAGGAAGTGAGTTACTTGCCACAGGATTCTTAGCCTTTGACCTGCTCTTCTAAGCACAGTATTGATGTGGGTTGTCCAGTTCAGTTTCTGGTCACTGGTGACCCCCCAGTGGTGCCAGTAGCTGCCTTTCCAATTGACTACGTTGCAACTTTGGCTGTTTGCCCAAACAGTGCAAAGGAAAGAAACTCCTGGTGTGTATCAAACTGACAGACAGCCAGGGAGAAGTATGGGTGTATGAAGCCCCTTGGTGGTTTTAATGTGCACTTATACCACGTAGTGGCATAAAACTAACACAGTGCCGTGCCTTCTATGACATGGGATGCTTATGATTTTGTGCAGAGATACTTTGACATTGCAAACAGGAAAAGGGATTTTTTTGGGGGGGCTGAATCTCAAGTCTTCTAACTTTTGTGTGGTTCATTTGGTTTTACTGAGGGGGAGGTGGGGATGTTGGGGATCAGAAGAGTAATATTTGTCAGTATCCTATTTTAGGCTAGAAAAATAGTTTCTTCTAATGTTATCTGAGCCTCTGATACATTTCAATTGATATCTGACCAGTGCGGCTTTTCAAAGAGTTTTCTTTACCTCAGACTGCATTAAATTTGAGAGGGGTCTCTGAGAGTGTGCACTTGGAATATATTGGTAATCCCTGAGCAAATACATTTCTTTCTAACTGAAATACACTTTAATCTGTTTAAATGCTACCTTTTTAGAATTTTAGGCTGTTTGGCATTGATCTTGATTTGTTTTGGTTGGCTTTAAGTTAGACAAAGGCACGACTGAGCAATTTAATCTTTATGTTGTTTCTTGCCAGTTTGACAAAAGCGACGAGGGAGAAAGCAGAACAATATCCAACTTAGCAATGGACACAAAAGAATGCCATGTCCTGGTTTGTTTGAAAACCTGCAGTATAATTGGAGTGAATGTAGCAGTGCCTTTTTACTCTGAACTGACAATATGGGTATGACTATGATGACCATGTACCCAGACACCTGGGGGATAATGGGAGTGGAACCAAAATATTGTGAAGCTCCAGTGACGGGCTGAGGGGGGGCTGATGACATCATCACTAGCTTACCTTTGAAGTCTGCTTGAAGAATTCTTCAGCACAAAGCACTGTCCCAGCTGTGACTGAAAGGTTGAGTTTACGGACTCTAAGTGCTGGTGAATTCATTTTCACTTTGCCTGGAGCTTGTGCGACAATGCCCTCTTATTAAGAGAATGTTAGGATTAATCAATGTGGTAAGAATAAAACTTGCATTTTTTTCCCCCTCATTGTATGTGTTTGTGCCCAACCTGATGTTTTGTTCTCCAATATAAAGTGCAGGATAACGTGCCTGCTCTGCCATTCAATGAGATTTTGGCTGATCTGATGGTGGCCTCGCCTCCAATTTCCTACCTCAGCGCACCCACCCCCCCGGCCCCCAACCCCAACTCCGTTACAGAACAGTGCCAGAATTCTACTGCCCCGCCCACCAAGGAATTGGAGCCGGCGAGGGGCGGACAATGGAAATTTCCATTGATCTTGGGTGGAATTTTCGGGTCGAGCGAGGCTGTAAAGTCCCGCCCCAAAATTCTGTCTAATTGAGCCTTGAATGTATTCGATGACCTGGCCTCCACCGTTCTCTGTTGAAAAGAATTCCAAAGACTGATGACTCTGAGAGAAGAAATTCTTCATTGTACCATTCTTAACTGGGAGACCTCTTATTTTGAAACCTTGTCCCCTAGTTCTACATTCCATCATGAGAGGAAGCATCCCCTCAGCATCTGGCCTTTTAGAATCTTTTATGTTTCGATAAGATCACCTCTCATTCTTCCAAACTCCAATGAGCTTAGACCACACCTGCTCAAACTTTCCTTATAAGTCAACCCTTTCATCTCAAGATTTAGCCAAGTGAACCTTCTTGAGATGGTTTCCAATGCAAGGATCATACATGAAACCATGCGGTAGATTTCTAAATTCATTTTGGACTGAAAATCTAATATAGAACAAAACCCGGAGGAAGACATTTTCTGGCAATTATTGTAGAATGATAAACATGAGTTCAAGATCATAAAATGATTCCAGCACAGGAGGAGGCCATTCAGCATTGTGTATGCGCCAGCTCTCTGAAAAATCAAAAGCCCCTGTCTTTTCCCCATAGCCTTGCAAGTATATCTGCATATTTTCTTGTTGCAATTGGAGGCATCTTCTTGTAGTATGTCTTCACCCCGGTTGCATGACAAAAACGCATGTTAAGCATCTGCAACATAAACACCATGTTCCTCTCTTTCACAGCCAATTATATTCTGTAAATCTTTGATTGAAAACCAAAAGTATCACAACACTGTCTTGTGTGACTAAGTGTCATAGTTATAAAGATTTCATTTACGTCACATGAGTGGGGTATTTGTCATCATATCTTAGAATACATATTGCCTTGTTGCATGTTATTTATAGTTCATTTTCTAATAAAGATTATTTTAAGAAATCAGTAGAAAGAGCCCTGGAATTTTCCAATGTGGCTGTTCCCTTCATAAAGAGAAATCTTCCCACACTGGCTGGAAGATGCATCTGTGGCAATAGCATTTTTTTATTTTTATTTACAATTTTACTACCAACAGGAAATGAGGAAATCTTCCACAATTGTTTGCTTCAAGCACAGATTGTTGTTTTGTTTACTTTTTACCTGATCCACGTTTACATGTTGTTAAGAGCTGTTGCATTCCATCTCATTGGAATGAAAAGGAATCCGACATTGATGGTGAACTGTAAACTCTCTCGCTATACCAATGCTTTAACAATTGTTATCTGTGACAGATTCTCCGTGTACTTTTACCAGGCTGAGATTTTATTTTTAAGATATTTGTTAGTAGGTAGGATACAACAAATAGTAAGATTTAAGTATTAATTTCGAATGTTTATTTGAACATTTTAAACTCAATATCACCACCAATACAAATAGTCAATAGCTCAAAACCTCCACAGACTCGTGTGTGTATCCTACGAAGTACTTGATGCATTTTTAACTTCATCATAGTGATTGGAGCTAAGTGTTAGCTGGGGTGATGGGAGTTCAATGTAGTGGAGTGTATTGTCTTTTGCCGTTGTGGTCAGAAGAGGAAATTATAAAAACAAGGGTGGGCACCTGAAGTACTTCCGCTGTTATCCAGGCTCACTGCCCAACATCATGTCCCATTTTCTGACTCGCATTCCTCGGCTAGAGCTCCAGGAGTGCAACTTTTCTAAGGTTATCCGAAAGGGCCTTTAATGATTTGATTTCCCATCAGACACAATCCCATTGCGGTAAAATGTTTTTGTATAATATGTTACTTTCCAGCACCCGTTGTGGTGTAGAAAAATGCTTTTGTTTCTTTGTAGTTTAAACAGAGTTGCTCACCATTCTGAATGAACAGCACGTTTGGTGTTAAATCCTTGTTCTTATTACCTGTGACAGATGGGCACTTTTCATACACGTGATGGACAATATTTTTTGGAACCTCTCCTGAAACCAGATGGAGGTCAATATGAAGATGAGCACAACAAACTGCACCTCATATACCAGCATGGAGCACTGAATAATAATGGCTTAGGGAAAACTTCTTATCCGTGTGCAACCTCCGGTAGGTGGGAATGCTTCACTTTTTAAAGGATACTTTGCTTTTAAAAGAAATGTGTGTACTCTTTTTACCTTCAATATTGATGAGCTGACACAGCGAGGGTGATACTTAGTCAACTGTGTCTTTTGGAGTTGTTCTAGGCAAGTCTGATTCTAACTGCACCCTGCGTTCACACATGTGCACAGTCAGCAGGAATTGTGTAATAGTGATTAGCAGTGGAAACCCTGGCCAGCATTCTGCTTCCTGACTGCAGAACATTAAACCTAGTCTGTCCCCACCCTGCCACCAGCTAGGTTCAGCTGGCCATTGGAGCACAGACTGGCAACCTGAGACCTTCTCAGACAATGTGGCTTAGATACTCACTGGCTGAATCATTGGGAGTACATATGAAATAGGCCATTCGGCCCCTGTACCCCACTTTAAATGTGTATTACCCAACCTCTATAGAAATCCCCATCATGCATGGAGGCAAGACTGGGCCTATGATAACTGTAAAGAAACAACTGGCTTATTCATGAAGCCCTATCTGAATGTTATAATAGTCTGAAACTCCTTGGATTATTAAGTGTTTGATCCTTTGTCCCATTCTGTGCCTTGGCACAAGAAAAATAATTTTTAGGCTAAAGACATTAGTTATCGCCAATGGTTTTACAGGTAGTTTGGATGCAAGTTAATTTTCTCTTCAGAGAAAGATCATAAGACACTTTGTATTTGAAAGGTCTTTCAAGTTGTAATCAACCGACAGATTAAACTGAGCAAATACGGATTATTTATATAGTTATTTGTTGACTTTGGGTTTGGAACTACATTACAAACGATGATTTATGGATTTGAATACATGTACTCTTTTGACCGCGGGTAAACATTTACCAACAAGACCTGAATTTGAAACCTGCAAAAGTGTTTGAAATCTCGAGCCTTTGAGACTACAATAAGATGTAACTTTGACTTTTAGTACAGGAAGGTTAAAACATTTTGATGTAAAAAATTGATTTGCCAAATGTTGTAATTTAGTTACGAGTCTCTCCAACAATCCTCTTCATGTTTGAACACAAAGTTTAAGCTCTTCAGACGTGTGGATAAAATAAATATCTACCATTGATTGACTTCTTTTTGGTTCTTTTTCAAGTTTGGCAGAAAAAGCATATTTGAAGGATTTTAAACCATTTCCTGGGGATTAAACACTTGACTATTTTTGAATCTTAAATATTAATAAACAATATTAAAAAATTACCAATTGAAAATCCAATACAGGCATTATGGCCCAAATGGTCTCTTTCTGTGCTGTAAGAATCTAGTAACCTTTTTCGATTGGCAAGAAGTGGCCCATTTGATATCTGTGAGATACAGTGCAAAGATACCCCCTGCCACACTGATTAAACACGTGGATAGGAAATCTGAGTGTACTTGGTCAACCTGAACGGAGACTTCTGCTGGATGAGGATTGTCTGCAGTTTTTGGAGACACTGAAGAACCTTCCAACTGTCAGGAAAGGAGGAAGACATGGGAAGCAGGGGCCCAGCGGTTGAATGAAATTGGAAGAAACTGGCAGGGGGCTTGGAAAAGAATTAATGGCATTGAGTGAGTTGCCAAATAAACAATTGTACTTAATCACTGAGCTGGAGGTGCAACTGGAGCAGGATCAAAGACTTTAGATTTTTAAATGCAGCTGAGGAGAAAGTCCTGCAATGCTTCCTCTTGGGCACGGCAGAGTGTGGGAAAATAGTGTAACAAACTCTGGTAAGTGTCTTGTTTCTGATATTGTGCACCAATGTTACTTTTTCAAATTTAAGCGATACCATAGATACAAGTGTTTGCAATATAAACCGTCGTGATGTTTATGAATATACAATTTTGAAGGATACAAATATTTAACAAAGTGGTACAATGCCTTCCTAATGTGGTTATTTCCTTCAATGTAGAGAGAATTCTGACCTTTCTGCTTGAGCTACAAATCACTTACTTGTACGCAGCTGGCTAACTTCCTAACGCAAGCTCAGAAATCGACAAAACCAACTATACCAATCTATAAGTGGAGGAGCCCATTGGAGAGAGCAACCTTCTGAGTAGAGAACAGATTCGCTGTGTGATAGAACACTTTTAAGTCCCATGTATCGAAGGACCTTGGGCAATCAGGCTTTGATTTGCATGGGGTCCAGTATCATTCAAACATCAAAGTGTCTGTTGCAGATTTTGGTGGCCCATAGGTAGAGCAACTTGGGGACTGGGGAGAGGTGATTTTCATTTTTCAGAACTGGATTGCCCCCACCTGGTTTACGGAATATGCTGGAGCTACAGTTACACTCTTGGCCCAAAAGCTAAACCAGTCTTTCAATTTAAAAACTGGAACACCATCTGTGTACAAGTAAGCCATTTGTGGCTCAACCAGAAGGGTCAGAAGTCTCTACATTGAAGAAAATAACCACAATAGAAAGCCAATGTACCACTTTAAATTTTTGTATCATAGAATCCTTACAGTGCAGAAGGAGGCCATTCAACCCACCGAGCCTGCATCGACAACGGTCCCACCCAGGCCCTATCCCCATAACCCCCACGCATTTACCCCGCTAATCCCCCTGACAGTAAGGTGCAATCTAGCATGGTCATTCAACCTAACCTGCACATCTTTGGACTGTGGGAGGAAACCCACACAGACATGGGGGATGGGGATGGGGGGTGGGGGTGAGGAGAGGAGGAGGAACGTGCAGACTCCACACAGACAGGACCTGGAGGCCGGAACCGAACCTGAGTCCCTGGCACTGTGAGGCAGCAGTGCTAGCCACTGTGCTACCGAGCCGTATCCTTCAGAGATTAACAGTATTGTATATTCATAAACATCATCATGGTTTAGATTGCAAACACTTGTATGTAATGTATCTCTTGAATTTCACAAAAGTAACGTTTGTCCACAATATCAAAAATGAGACACTTAGCAGAATTTGTTACACTATTTTCCCACACTCTACCATGCCTGAGAGAGCACTGCCAAAGCTGAGGACAGTCGGACAGTTTTCAGTTCAGTGAGTTGAATGGCCAGGTTGGGATGTCCGAGTTGAGACACAGGAAGTACAATGGTGCATGGACTATGCTACTGCACTAGTAATTCAGAAGCTGGGCTAATGATGCAGAAAGTGAGTTCAAAACTCACTATTACAGTTTGACTATTAACTGAATTTAAATAAAATTAAACTGAAGTTATGAAGAAACAATTTCATGAATGCCTTTTTAGGGAAAGTAAACTGTTGACCTAACTGAGTCTGGCCGAGATGTGACTCCAGTCTCACATCAACATGATTGACTCTCATTTGCCTTCTAAGTGGCCTAGATGAATACTCTGATGCACCAAACAGGGCCACTAGGGTGGGGCACCAGATACTGGCATGCCTGCGTAGCAAGATGGTATATATTTAAAAATGTGCTGTGCTGAGACTCACACCAGCCGTTCTCAAGCATAAGCAGCACCATATAGAATCTGTCTGTGGATAATACAAGAAGGATGTCCTGATATACAATCAATGCTTCTGACCAAGGATGAAATCAATTTTTTTCCCTAGATAGAATTATGAGCCCAATTGGAAAGACAGTGTTCATAAGAAGATGAGAAATAGGGGCAGACATTTGCACCATGGCTGACCTTCAATCTCAACTCCACTTTCCCAGGCAATCCTCATATCTTTTGCTAACTTTCCAGACTCTCAATCTACCGCTCTCAACCTTGAATATATTCAATAACTGAACATCCACAGTCCTTTGGGGTAATGAATCCCAAAGGTTCGCAACCATCTCTGAGTGAATAGCTTGCCAACTCAATGCTAATTGATTGATCTCTTATCCTGAGACTATGCTGCGTAGTTCTAGACTCTTAGCCATGGGAAACAACCTTTCAACAGCTACCTTGATAAGTTCTCTTAGAATCTTTACACAGGGCAGCACGGTGGCACAGTGGGTAGCACTGCTGCCTCACAGCTCCAGGGACCCGGGTTTGATTCCCAGCTTGGGTCACTGTCTGTGAGGAGTCTGTACATTCTCCCCGTGTCTGCGTGAGTTTCCTCCAAGTGCTCCGGTTTCCTCCCAAAGTCTGAAAGATGTGCTGGTTAGGTGCATTGGCCATGCTAAATTCTACCTCAGTGTACCCGAAAAGGTGCCAGAATGTGGGGACTAAGGGATTTTCACAGTAACCTCAGTGCAGTGTTAATGTAAGCCTACTTGTGACACTAATAAATAAACTTGAAACATTGAAAATTTTTTACATTTTTCTAATTGTCATTTTTCTAAACACCAGAGAGTACAAGTCAATTGTGTTCGATCTCTCCTCATAGGCAACTCTCTCATCCCCGGAATCAATCTGGTCAACCCAAACTCTCTTCATGATAGTCACTTGCTGAAATGACTATCATGGTGAGACATTGTTTTTGAATAGGAAAGCTCCCATAGAGTAACACACATCATAAATTCACAAATAAATAAATTGGTGTGTGATATCTCCTATTTTCTTCAGTTATCTTTAAGATCTATAGAAAATTAAACCAAGCGAAATAAGGGAAATTATTTTTTTTCATACAAGTTATTGGAATGGCGTTTTCCGATTTACATGGTTTAAAAGTATTAATTGATGTATTTAAACTTGAGTCTGCTGTGAATCCCATTTGCTAAACATGATAATGTATAATGGCAACAAGTTGGGACACAATGGGATAGTTTGAAAGGTTTACCAAAGGAAAACATTCAATTGCCACAGTGGTGGCAGCAATCAGGCCAGTAGCAAGTTAAAATGGAGTGGGTGAAATGTGTAGCTCTTCCCACCTGCTGCAGCTCCCCCCCCCCCCCCCCCCCCACCCCTGGCCAAATCCCAAACCTTTAACTTAACAGCTGTCCTTGCAGTAGGCTATAGACTCGATAATTGATGCGTTGCAGCTTTTAAAGAGACATGTGAAATCCAGGGAATTCAGCTGAATCAACATTAGGAGATGTGCATGGCAAATTACTTGGGTATTTAGGAGCAGGGTCCATGTCAACTGACATACATCTATAGATGTTTAGAGGTGATCCCTATTTCAATGTGTATGTGATTAGTCACACTCGCTTCTTTGGGAAAATGAACTAGTGTGTAGAATTTCTGCTGTCTTCAAGTTTCAAGACCCTGCCGTTAAAGCTTTGCTAACTTGTATACAATGTGACATTGAACTGTGTGCAATCCAGTCTAATCTTTCCCAGGAGTTTGGAAGGATGCCATGACAATGAAACTTGCAGTTCCCTTAGCTCTTGTGGAGCAGAAGATGTATTGGTGTTAACTGATCCACTGACAAAATTTGGAGCAAATATCACCGGCCAGTCAAATCTCTAGAAATGGAGAGTAAAATTGGGTGGGATATGGAATAAGTGACTGTACCACCCACTTTGTGCCTGAACTAGTACTGAAGCTCTAGAAGTTGAAGGGCAGTTTCTCAGCAGTTAGAAATGGATCACTCTGTGTTGGCATTGCTCCAGTTCATTGTTTACATCAAAGCATTGGCTATAATCCCATGGGAACCAATAGTCCATTGACAAGTGTGAGCTAAAACAGTTGGGTTTGGCCATCCTATTCAGCCCTGGTGGACATGGTCTGATGAATGTCCAGCAGAATTAATGCGGTGTCAACGTGCTGTCTAATAACACTCCTGTGATTATCTTCGGATAATTTTTATTACATTGTATTATATAGATGGAGGTGTTGTTGAATATTACAACTTGGTGTGGGAATCCTAGTTAATATTGTTTTCCATTTGCCTAGATCATAGCCACTTGATACCACTAGAATTGCATCAACAGATTGAAAAGTCAATGGACTTTGGCTGGGCTGTCACAGCCCCCATGGTGGGTCTCACGATGACAGGACCTGAATATCCCAGCTGGGATCTCAGGCTTTACTGATCTGTCAGTCCCATGTTTGGGTGATGTGCTTTCCTGCTGGGCAGTTACTGTCCCAGTTATTATTTTGTAAAGGTTTCACCACCTCTCCACGTGGTTTGTTTCTGCAGGTTAACGTTGCATCTGAATGTTGATAGGGGGCTTGTCTAGATCCAGGCTCATCAAACTGTCTTGTTTGCATCCGCAGACCACTGTATTGAGTCAAATAGTTGTAATGTGATAGCGTGCAAATGGGAAAGAAATGCAGAAATGGTACATGGTGCAATTGAAGCCACTGAACAAGAGAATTATTTTGTTTTAAAAGTAATTTTATTTATTGGTCCATTTTTAAGTACAAGAATACTTGCAGGAAAGTTTGCAAGGTTTCTTGATGCAAGTACATATTTGAAAATGGTGGGTAGTATGCTGATTATTTTTGCAAAGAACAATTATATATTAATTCATTTAGTTAGACATTGCTGGCAGGGCCACCATTTACTGCGCATCCCTAATTGCCCTTGAGAAGGTGATGGTGAGCAACCTTCTTGAACCATTGCAGTCCATGTGGTGTAGGTACACCCACAGTACTGTTGGAAGGGAGTTCCAGAATTTTGACCCAGTTACAATGAAGTATATTACTTGGAAGGGAATGTGAAGGTGGTGGTGTTTCCTTGTACCTTCTACCCTTGTCCTTCTAGACGGTGTATTATTATCTGTTGTTAGAAAGTAGCAAACATTTATTGACTATTTACAGAGATGAACTTTAGCAAGACTCCATTAGATCCTCCTTCTCTCAGGTTCCAATTGCATGTGATTTGACATCACCTGACATCATCAATGAAATGTTCTAGCTATTAGCATAATGGCTTTTAACCCTTTGTACTACACCTCCTCCCTTCAAGTTTTTCATTGTACCTATTAACATTAACTTTATTCTCATCCTACTGCGCGCACACACACACACACACACAGAGTGTCTCTCTTATGGCAGTGGCATCCATCTCCAACTGTGTTCTCTGCTCTCTTTGAGAATGTGTAATCTCTTCATAATCTTCTCTTTGGAAGGTATCAACCTCCACAGACAGAGATGTTTGCTTCTGGTCCATCGCATGAAGTGACCAGAAAGTTTGTACAGCTGAAGGGGGTCTATAAACTTTGACTGCTACAACGAACGAAGTATTATGTAATGCTCATTCATGAAAGAATCAGACAGATGAAGAGAAGGATCAGGACTGTTCCAAAGAAAATATGATGATTGTCCTGCTAATACTGTGGAAACTCCTTTTTCTATAGGTAGGGGTTCAGCTTTCGCACTCTCTCTTCAGTGTTAGTCTGCTCCTCAGTGTGCCTGAACTTCCTCACAATGTGTCCTGTCACCAGCATCAGCAGTGAAAAGAGACATGCAGAGGCAAAATGCACCTTTGTGTCCACCTATGACAATAGGATCTGTGGTAAACATCTCTGGTTTTAATCTCTAGATTTAACTTCAGATTCAAACAATAGCGGGATTTGTTTGACGACAGTTACAGTGACAATAGTAAGAGTCTCTTGTCTCGGTTCCTCATTGTGCAAATGAGTTTGTTGTATGTCATTAGTGTCTTTAGCAGAATGTATAGACAGATTTGCCTCTTTATCCCCCTCAGCAGATGTATCTGGGCTATTATTTACACTGTCCTCGAAGTACAGCAAGGTTCAGATATCCTCCGACAAATCATCAATATCAGTGACATCTTGGTTATCATCCTCTTCCATTCATTCCCAAAAGAACAAATAATAGTCTTGAATGTCACCGTGCTGCTGGCCACCTTCATCCGTGGTGCACTGGTCTCCCCCTCATCGAGCCCTTCATTCAAGGGAATTGAAAGATTTACAATGTCCTCCTGTGGCTGTAGGGATGGAGCGTTGTCTATGAAGGCTGATTCACAACCTTCTGAGTCACTTAAGTTTCTGTGTATAAAGAAGATGTAAAGCTAAACAAACTTCTCTGCTCAACAAAGAACAATGTTGATTAAGAATGACATACTATTATAACCAAATGTAGCAGTCACTCTCGTCAAATGCAATGAGTCCAGCACCATGAAGTTGAATGGTGAACAACTGGAGAAGTTCAGACTTTAGCCATAGTGTGGTATCCCAGAAAATGGACACTCCTCCAATGTCCTGTTTAAAAATTAGTCTTCCGGCCAATAACTAGCTATCTGCATGCCAGGAATACTCTTGTGCCACTTTACCTGAGAAGAGTTTAAAGTTCATTTATTAGTGTCACAAGTAGGCTTACATTAACCCTGCAGTGAAGTTACTGTGAAAATCCCTCGTCGCCACATTCCAGCGCCTGTTCGGGTATACTGATGGAGAATTTAGCATGGCCAATAAACCTAACCAGCATGTCTTTTGGACTGTGGGAAGAAACTGGAGCACCCGGAGGAAATCCACGCAGACACGGGGAAAACGTGCAGACTCTGGACACATAGTGACTCAAGCCGGAATTGAACCAGGGTCCCTGGCGCTGTGAGGCAGCAGTGCTAACCATTGTGCCACCATGCCACCACGTGCACTAAGAATCGGGCGGCACGGTAGCACAGTGGTTAGCACTGCTGCTTCACAGCTCCAGGGACCTGGGTTCGATTCCCGGCTTAGGTCACTGTCTGTGTGGAGTTTGCACATTCTCCTCGTGTCTGCGTGGGTTTCCTCCGGGTGCTCCGGTTTCCTCCCACAGTCCAAAGATGTGCGGGTTAGGTTGATTGGCCATGCTAAAATTGCCCTTAGTGCCCTGAGATGCGTAGGTTAGAGGGATTAGTGGGTAAATATGTAGGGATATGGGAGTAGGGCCTGGGTGGGATTGTGGTTAGTGCAGACTCGATGAGCCGAATGGCCTCTTTCTGTACTGTAGGGTTTCTATGATTTCTATGATTTCTAATACATCCTGTTTCTGTTTCTTGGACACTTCCTGATTGACAAGGTCTGCTTGAAATGCTTGATCAGTAAATGGAAATTACCTGCAGGGAATTCCAGGCCGGAATGGTTTCTTGGATAAGTTTTGACTGTCTAGATGGGTTAGAAAAGAATTTCCCAGTTTTTTTTCCCTCTGGATTTTCAAGCTTTGTTTTGTTTTGTTCAATCCCAGGAAATCAGGTGTTTTGAGTAGGGTGCAGAATGTATATATTGTGTAACACAAAGTATCAAAATTGTATGGGATATATTGGATGGATCAGTGGGGCTTTATCTGCTGATCATTGTTCATATATTTCCAATGTCTCCCAATCAAATCCCTTCATGGCCCTTATCACTCATTACCTTTGTGAGTTCCCCAGTCCTACAACCTCTTCCTCCCCCGCATTCCCCCATCACAAGGAGTCTTACTCTTGTGCCTTTTGCTCTCCTTCTAGCCCACCAACAGTGGACAAACCATCAGTCTAAGCTCTGGAATCCTCCCTTATATCTCCTCTTCAATATGTTCCTTAAAATTGACTTATTGACCAACCTCTAGAATCTACTCTTTGCCTCAGTATCCATTTTGCCTCTATGATGCATTTGGAATGTTTTTCTAAGTTAGGCACAGTGTATAAATGGAAATTGTTTTGCTTCTAATTCTGTTATTGCTGTGTGCCATGTTGCTATTTAAGTTTCCATTCCTTTCTTAACGTTATAAAGCTAATGCTCAGAGTGGACAGGGCAAGCCCAAACACCAATTCAAATTGAATCCAATTCATGGTCCCCACAAGAGTGATATACAAGATCTAAGCTGACAAAAAGAGACATTGCACCATATCTTGGGCTTGATCTGAGAAATGATTTTTATAACAAGAGTATTGCATTGTATTTGCAGTACAGAAACAGGCCTTTTGGTCTAACCAATTTGCAACTGATGCAGCTTCCACCCAGGCAGCACCTTGGAGTTGATTTTAACCCTTTTTGCAGATGGGTGGTTTACTTGCTCGCAACATTATTTGTGCCATTTTGAATTTTAGCTTGCCGGGTACTGGCTGGAGTGAAGTGCTCAGCAAAGCGAATGGAACAGTGCAGGTTGGGACATGAGAGAACCCAGTGCCTAAGCAGGGAAATTATAGTTTACCTTCTGCCAGGGTGAAGCAGGCAGCAGAGATCCTGTCGAGGGTTGCCATGGACCATTTTTAATCTTTCCCCATCAATAGCTCTGCACCTTCTGTTCATGTCCATTCTTTTCTTTGTCAAAAGGGATATTTTCAAACTTAAGCTTAGTTCATTCAAACAAAAAAAAACTTCTGAAATGTATACATTGGACCACAGGACATTAATTATTTTCCTACTTGGTGTGGACCAGTGACGTGTTACTAAATATTTGCATAAAGGGAAAAATAATTTTAGCTTGTTGCAATCTTTGATTTATGTTGGCATATAAATCATGGCAATCTTTGTCAAGTGAGTCATAGAATGCGGATACTGCTTAATGGATTGTAGGAAGATAAATGGATAAAGGCAATTGCTTTATTGACAGCTTGGCTCTCATTTGGAGAGCGGTTGACAACCGAGTGACAGATAAGACCCCTGCAGCCGCCATCAAAGAACAAAATTTACGCATAAAAAGGACTCCGGTTGGAGCTAAAGTTGTCCCGAGTCGGTGGCCTCAGACCTTTTGTGAAAGATAGCATCTGTTTTAAGATGAAATGGTAAGGTGGCTTTGAAAGAAGGAAGAAGAGCTCTTCCCTGTCATTGCCAGCATAAGACTACTTCCCAACCATTGTTAATAGGATGTGACTGAGGCTATAGTCCTGACCTTTGACTTGCTGTTTGCACACTGATCCTTATCTGAACATGAGGGTTCCTCTTTTTTCCCGTTTCTCAATAAGCGGAACAAAACATGGAAATGATAAGAAATTGGCTTACGTCTACCTAAATACAGAACACGTCAAGGAAACAAATTTGATACTCACTGTGCTCCAAGATATATATATAATATATAAAAATGTATTTATTGTTAAACTTGTGAATAATCACCAAGTCCGCTTAATAGCTTAGTTAATCCTTATAATAACTACATAACTCGCAGGGATATAGATTTCTAAAAACCTTTCGAAGAACATAAATGTATGTGTTTACAATTCTTAATGGCTCAAAAGGTAAATGCAACAACAGCTGGCATAGAACTTTCTGGAAATATTCAGCATCACAGCAGTGCAAGTTGGGAGGAGTGCTAGTTTGTTTCAGTGGAAAATTGCATGTACTGGGGGTATGCTGCTTTCATGTTGAAATGTCTCTGCACAGAAATTTCCTCAATCATTTGCCTTGCTTCTGAGATATTTCTGCTGAAACTCTGTGCATGGATGGTGGATTGATATAATTGAGCAACCAAGTGCAGGATTTAACAATTCCTACTGTTAAGGTTGGCAGTTATATATATTATATATAGTTATATAACCAATAGTCTCATATGGAGAGAGATGCACAAGATCCTATGTGGACTACACTTCACCTTGCCCCAACATGACTTCTAGTGTCTACTGGCATGTTTACCGTTTTGCTTTGTATTTGAACTGTAATATGGTATGTATATGATTCATAACCAGCTCCCACCATTAATTTTGCTTTGATTTGCTGACTGACAAAGATTCAGTAATATGTACTTTAGCGTCATGTCACTCCCTGATTTCTTGAAATGTGTTCATTGGAAAAATTCCTTTCTCATTTGCCTATTCTTCCAAAATATCATCCCTTCCTCTTCGGTTGAAGTCTTACCCTGTACCTGCTTTTGGTGACTGAGTGGAAAATTATAGCACATTTTTCTTAAGAGTTGGTTGGTTATAACATTATTGGCTGCAATGACAAAATTAAAATGGTGCTGAAAAACAAATCTTACAAATGACAAAAATTAACTCACTTTTTTACTTTAAATGTTGCAAAGCATTCCAAGATTCTTTATGAAGTGGTCAGATCCAGGATAAATGGGGAGCGAAGAGATGTGTTGTCCAAATGGAAGTTTCAGAGGATTTGGAAGCTTGTGCAGTCTTGCATCTGAGTACTTTCAGGAAGAAGTTTGACAGTGTTGGGCAGGAAGGTGATACAGTGAGGGAGGAGATGGTGTCAGTTTAAACAGGAGTTGGGATAGTGGATGGTGCACGCAGTGATATAGGGTTGAGGCAGGTTGCAATGCTGAGGAGGGGGAATCATTGAATGGATGAGGATTTTGAACACGATGATTTTTGAACTCAATACAATCGAGTAAGCAGAATATAGAGCAGAATGAGATTTTTTTCGATCACGAGGGGTCACGGGCTCAAGCTGAGAGGGGCGAAGTATAACTCAGACATCAGAGGGACGTTTTTTACACAGAGGGTGGTGGGGGCCTGGAATGCGCTGCCAAGTAGGGTGGTGGAGGCAGGCACGCTGATATCGTTTAAGACTTACCTGGATAGTCACATGAGCAGCCTGGGAATGGAGGGATACAAACGATTGGTCTAGTTGGACCAAGGAGCGGCACAGGCTTGGAGGGCCGAAGGGCCTGTTTCCTGTGCTGTACTGTTCTTTGTTCTTTGTTGTTCTTTGAGTGTGGGTTTGCTCATCATTAAATATCCTTGAGAAAATGCTAGTGAGCTGCTGACTTGAATAGAGACAGAAACCCTCAGAACATTCAAAATAAACTTGTGTGTGGCATTAGACTGAATAGCATATTTTCCGTTGGCATGGATACAGTGGGCTGAATGGCCTCCACCTTTACTTTTAAATCTATCTTCTTGATTTTATTCAGATTTATTTCATGAAATTTCCCAGCTGCCATAGTGGGTTTCAGCTGATTCTTTCAGATTACTGCTCTAGTAGCGTTACCACTACACTACCATTCCCTGTGTAATCAGTGAAATTCGGGATTAGTTAGGATGTGTCTTGGAAGGACCTCAGTAAGAAGAACGTTGGAAAAATCAAGTTTGGAGCTGAAAAGGAGAGGGAAAATGAGAGGTGGAAGTTACAAAAAAAGCACAGGAAATCACTCCTTCAACCCATTTAAACACGTTTTCACCCGGTTGTGGCGCTGAACAAGGGCTTGTTTTGTGTCAAAGCACCATTAAACATAAAATGTTGGCAGGTGGAAAATAGTTCTTCCTTAGAATTAGGTGACAAACAGTCAGAAAGTCTGCTTGCCCAGTTTCATGAACCCCGGCCCCAATCCTATCATCCATGCTGCTAAAACCAATAGAGCAGGTTTAACAATCCACCTCTATATTTGTTACTTTCACCTATCTATTTTGTTACATCTAAAGGAAGGGTCAACAGCCTGGTCTGAGATTTCTTTGAGAGATGGTTTATAACTTGCCACTATAAGACGTGCATGAGGTCTTCAGACTTTATTAATATCCTTTTGGGAATGTGCTTGCCCTTCACTCTAAGTGTCTCTATAGCAGGTGGCCTGGTCTGGACTGGAAACTTGCCATAAGATGATTTGGCACAGTCTCCGGTTTCCCCACTGGGTAATGGGAATGTCTGAGCTCCGATACAGTGGCGAATATTAAACTTTGATTGCAGGGAGGCGGGCGAAGAGGGTTGCAAAGAGCAGTATTGATTCCATTAGATAACAAAGATGTCACAAAGGTTTGCAGTCGGCTTTGAGTACCAAATTAATATTCCCCCCCGGAGGGAAGTGGGTGTTGCAGGAAACCATAAACCTGTCTGCTTCCTTCGCTCAAACAGTTCTTGATTAGAGGCCAGTGGACTATGATTATAATGCAGAGGTGTGTTTACACCCCGAGGTCCTCTTTGTAAGTGACTAACATTACCTTATCCCAGATCTGTTTTTGAGGGCTGAAGTGTAGTTTGAGTTTTTGCAGCTAACTAATGTATTTGAGTATTTTTCATCATCTTTTCATTATCATTATTAGTTTAACCCTATTAATAATTCCTTAACTACTAACTCCTGTAACCTGATGAATATATTAACATATGAAAGTCCTTGTCCTCAGTATTTCCATAGCAATATCCAATCTTCACTTCAGAAAGTAAACAAAATCAAACTGCGGTAAACTATCCTACACATTGGAGGAAATAAACCATAGTTACTATTCACCCATTGGAGACTTCAAAACCCTCTGTGATTGGATCTGATAGAACAACATTACAAGGACATTTGCATATCCATTCATTTCACCTCCTTTCCTGAATACTCTTCAATGAGTCTTTCTGACATTTTGCCAAGTGGCATTAATCCGAGATTGGTATCCCTCCGATGTCTGAAATATCATCCAGACCAACCCTCTGAGAAATCTGCACTCTTCCTATTCTGGCCCATTGGGAGTCACTTTCTTCCCTTGTTCAGTCAATATTGGTACCTGTCTAGGCCCCCAAGCTCTGAAATTCCCACCATTCACTTCTCCAGCTCTCTCTCCTCGTTTTATTTTATTTGTAGGATTGGGAAGTAGTCATAGTTTGACATCAAGTTTAACAATCCATTCAACCGCTTTAGCTGGTACAGTGTGAATAGTTGTGATGCCAACAGCAATGGATGTCTCATGGCAAAAGTGACCGATAGACTGACTTGGATGGCCATAGTCACAATTTCAGCTGTTCCTCCCCATCCATTTGTGGAGCGAATGGCCACATCTTCCCTGGCCCATCGTCAAGTGTATTCCAGATTTTCCGTGGTAGGTTTAAACCTGGGGCTTCACCACTTGTCTTGGCATCTGGAGGTGTTGCCAGCAGGTCAATATTCATTTAAGAGTGATGTCAAGATAACTTTGACATCGGGTTGTGGTTGGCCACAGAACTGGACATGAAATTCTTCCCTGGCTTTTAGGTTGTTCAGGTGAAAGCTGAAACAACAGTCTTGGCTTTGTTTGGTCAAGGTCTCCATTTTCTGAAACCAGTGTCCAGAAAACATGGATCTTTGGTGAGTGGTTTCTCAATGTCCTGAAGTTCTTTAGTCTGGAAATCCAGGGTCAGGTCATCAGCATTTGCAAAGTGCTGTGATTTTGTGGGAAGGAGGTTATTGGTAAATATGTTGAGGAGAACCAGTGCGAGGACTGATCCCTCTACAGGTCCACAGCTGGCTATGGGTGGGCGACTGATTTAATTTCCGCTGATTGTACACTTGATTCATTGTCAGATTTTCAGAAAGCCGATGATTTTGATGAGATTCTCCAGGTTTAAGATGTTGCTTAAAAATCCACATCTCTGACCAATCGTTTGGTCACGCGCTCTTTCTTTGCCTCGGCTAATTGACTGCACTTCTCTGAAGCAGCTTGAAATATTTTACTGTATTAAAGGTGATCTATGATAGCAAATTATTGAATTATCAAAATGCATAGCACAGAAGGAGACCATTTGGCCCATCATGTCTGTGCCAGCTGTTAAGTAACCATCCAGCACAAATGTGAAATGGACTCTATTGACATTTCATTGTATTGTAATGGTCCCTCATTCACATTCAAATAACTTGGCTGTCTCAAACACTCCCAGTGTGAAAAGGCACCACACATGATGTTTGGCAGGCTAACACACCGTTTTATTTGGAAAAGGACTTTGGACTTGTAACAAGTCATGTGCGTAAGAAAGCTATGTTTGTTGTCTGCTTTGCAAACAGAATTAACTGTGCAGAGACAGAGAAATCAGCAGAAAACCACCTAACAGCTGTAGTCTGAGAACCATCTCTTGGCAATTCAACTACAAGAAGCCTTGCAGCTTATTGAAAATCCCCTGTTTTTCAAGATCTAAATTCCAGCCAAAGAATAATCTCATCTAAGAAAATACAAGCCTGCTATGCAAGTGACTAAAATAATCCCAAATTATAACTACATTGTTTTTTTCTCTTCATCTGTCTATATTCGGCTTGTGAGTGATAGTGTCTGGGGCAAGTGTGGAATAATAAATAAGCTTTCTTATTTTAAAACTCTCAAAGTAGTTTGCTGCTGGAATTATTTAAATTGAGATAATCGGCAGGATTTTATGCTTCACTCGTCCTGAAACTGTAGAATCCCGCCGGAGGTCAACGGACCCTTTCCATTGTCCGCCCCTCACTCACCACAATTCCCATGGCGGGCAGGGCAGTAATATTCCGGTCTATCACTCTGAGGGTGAGAAAACATACACACCTCGCATACAAACACTTTGATCACAAGTAATGGTAGAATCCATAAATTCTGTCTGTAACATTTGTTTTATTGGTTTGTCTGAAACAGTTGTTTGAAGGAACACAATAGCGAAATGCTCCCAAATCAGCATTCTGGGCAGAACTCTCTTGCACCGATTGCCCCCCCACCCCACACTATGGTGGGTTTTCCCACAGTGGAGGTGGTTTACCATCAGCCGCCGGCAGAATCTTCCAGTCCTGCCAAAGTTGATGGTGATTTACATTCCTGCCGCCATTGGTGAACCCACGGTGTGGGCCGACTTCAGCGGGACTGGAAGATCCACCAGTGGGAAGGGTTGGAGAATTCTGCGTTCTGTTTCAAGCACAAATATCTGCAAAGGTTGTTCAATCTCAGCAGAAAACTCTTTAGAGGACCTGACATAAACCTGTAGTGTTCATTTCACACCATTCCTTGGCAAATGTTTGTCTGGGTGCTAACCCAGGCTGCACGCTCAATCTGGGGCATTTAAAAGACCAGTTATATCATTGAAACAATGTATAATTAGAGAAAAACCAATTTGTAATCTATTTAGGTTCTTTATGAACACTTAAAAATGTGATGGACACAATTCTGAATCTAAAAGGAAACTACAATGGTACAAGGAGCGAGTTGACTATGATGGATTGGGGTGTATTACTTAAAGAGATGACAGTGGATAGACAATGGCAAACATTCAAACTGTGTATGGATGAACTGCAACAGTTGTTCATTCCTGTCTGGTGCAAAATAGAAATGGGAAAGATGGCTTACAAGAGAAATTAGAGGTAGTATTAGATCCAAGGAAGAGGCATTCAAATTGGCCAGGAAAGCCAACAGACCTGAGCATTGGTAACAGTTTAGAATTCAGCGAAGGAGGATAATGGGATTGATTAAGAAGGGAAAAGTAGAGTATGAGAGTAACCTTGCGGGGAACATAAAAACTGACTATAGTTATGTGAAGCGAAAAGGTTAGTGAAGAAAAATGTAGGTCCTTTACAGTCAGAAATAGGGCAATTTATAATAGGGAACAGAGAAATGGTTGACCAACTAAATACACACTTTGTTTGTGTCTTGACAAAGGAGGACACAAATAATGTACTAAAACTGTTGGCTTTAATGAGAGGGAGGAGCTAAAGAAAATAAGTATAGTAGGGAAATGATGTTGGGGAAATTGATGGGATTGAAGGCCAATAAATCTCCAGGACCTGATAATCTATATCCCAGATTACTTCAGGAAGTGGCCCTAGAAGTAGTGGATGCATTGGCAGTCATCTTCCAAGGTTCAATAGAATCTAGAACAGTTCCTACAGATTGGAAGGTAGCTAGTGTAACCCCACTATTTAAAAAGGGAGGTAGAGAGAAAACAGAGAATTATAGATCAGTCAACCTGATGTTAGTAGTGGGGAAAATGCTAGAGTCTATTATAAAAGATTTAACAACAGAACACTTGGAAAACAGAGGCAGAATTGGACAGAGTCAGTGTGGATTTATGAAAGGGAAATTATCTTGATAAATCTACTAGAATTCTTTGAAGATGCAGCTATTAGAGTTGATGAGGGAGAGCCAGTGGATGTGGTTTATTTGGACTTTCAGAAGGCTTTTGACAAGGTCCCACATAAGAGATTGGTGCGTAAAATTAAAGCACATGGAATTGGGGGCAGTGTACTGAGATGGATAGGAAACTGGTTGGCAGACAGGAAACGAAGAGTTGGACTAAAAAAGCCTTTTTCCAAATGGCAGGCAGGGACAAGTGGGGTACAGCAGGGATCAGTGCGAGGGCCCCAGCTAGTCACAATGTATATTAATGACCTAGATGAGAGAACTAAAGGTAATATCTCCAAATTTACAGATGACATACAGTTGGATGAGGGGGTGAGCTGTGAGGAGGATGCAGAAATGCTTCAGTGTGATTTAGAGTTGAGTGAATGGGCAAATGCATGGCCGATGCAGTGTAATGTGGATAAATATGAGGTTATCCACTTTGGTAGCTAAAAGAGGGAAGACGGTTTGTTATCTGAATAGCTATAGATTGAGAGAGGAGAATGTGCAACAAGACATGACTGTCCTTGTACACCAGTCGCTGAAAGTAAGCATGCAGGTGCAGAAGACAATGAAGAAGGCAAATGGTATGTTGGTCCTCATAGTGAAAGGCTTTGAGTACGGGAGCAGGGATGTCTTACTGCAGTTATATAGGGCCTTGGTGAGACCACACCTGGCATATTGTGTGCAGTTTTGGACTCCTTGTGTGTAGAAGGATGTTGTTGCTCTAGAGGGAGTGCAGAGGAGGTTTAACAGGCTGATTGCTGGGATGGTGGGACTGACACATGAGGAGAGATTGAGTCGGTTAGGATTGTATTCACTGGAGTTTAGAAGAATGAGGGGGGATCTCATAGAAATCTATAAAATTGTAACAGGCCCAAACAGGATGGATGCAAGAAAGCTGTTCCTGATGGCGGGTAGTATCTGAATCTGGGCCACAGTCCAGGGATTCAGGGTAAACTATTTAGGATTGAGATGAGGAGAAAATTCTTCACCCAGTGAATGGGCAGCCTGTGGAATTCTCTACCACAAAGCAATTGAGGCCAAAATATCGTGGGCGGTATTTTACGACGTATCGTAATGAATGGCAGAGGAAGCTCGAAGGGCAGAATGGCCTACTCCTGCCCCTTTTCTCTATGTTTTTATACAAATACAATAATTCCTTAAATATGAAATACATTTTTAGGTTTTCTAGATTGGGCTGGATATTATTGGATTTCTGTTCCACCTGATTTGCAGGTTGTTTGAATTGAAATGTGAAAGATATTACTGGCAATAGCCAGCAGGGCTGTCAGGATCCAATATTAAATTAACATTTTGGAAATAATTGTTTCACTTTGGAACTTGTTCTGATGGTTTCAACTTTACTCCACAAGTTTAAAATGGTTGACATAATTCGCAACATTTGTCTTTGTTTTAATTTATTGCCCTGCCCTGTGATCTCTAAGACAGGTTATGCCTATAAAAGACTTTTTTTTTCCCAAGGCTGAGAATCTGGGTATTAACTAATGCCATTTTGTACCTATCAATCAGACTTTTATTTTCTCTGTGAAGGTGCTTCCTTCCCCCTCTCCAGTGAGAAAGTGTAGCATCTTGGGATAATTCGTGTAACATAATCATAGAATCCCTACAGTGCAGAAGGAGGCCATTCGGCCCATCGACTCTGCACCAACAACAATCCCACCTAGGCCCTATCCCCGTAACCCCACATATTTACCTCACTAATCTCTTTAATCTATGCATCCCGGGACACTAAGGGGCAATTTAGCATGGCCAATGCACCTAACCCACACATCTTTGGACCGTGGGAGGAGACTGGAGCACCCAGAGGAAACCCATGCAGATACGGGGAGAACATGCAAGCTCCACATAGTCAGTGACCCAAACTGGGAATTGAACTCGGGTCCCTGGAGCTGTGAGGCAGCCGTGCTAACCACTGTGCCACCATGCCAACCATGCCTCTGTTGGCAGTCAAAATGAAGATAATTGTGAGGTCAGATCGTACAGGTTGGTGGTGCCAGAAATTGCCCACCACATTGTTTTATTACTAATACAAATCCTGTGGGTAAGACCCATCCCATGAGAAAAGTTGAAGTGAACTGAAAAAATTCTCTTTTGATGTTTCGTTTGGGGAAAATGCCAGGGCCAATGCACAGTGGGCAGCACCAATTAAATGAACATTTGAGAATACTGAAGAATACTTTCATTTTGAAAGGGGAAAATAAAGGGCCCAATTTTACCATCAAGTTGCACCCGTTTTCGGGCGCAAAAACTTAGAGTCATAGAGGTTTACAGCATGGAAAAAGGCCCTTTGGCCCAACTTGTCCATGCCGCCCTTTTTTAAAAAAAACCCCGAAACTAATCCCAATTGCCCCCCTTTGGCCCATATCCCTCTATACCCATCGTACCCATGTAACTATCTAAATGCTTTTTAAAAGATAAAATTGTACCCGCCTCTACTACTACCTCTGGCAGCTTGTTCCAGACGCTCACCACCCTCTGTGTGGAAAAAATTGCCCCTCTGGACACTTTTTTGTATCTCTCCCCACTTGCCTTAAACCTATGCCCTCTAGTTTTAGACTCCCCTACCTTTGGGAAAAGATATTGACTATCTACCTTGTCTATGCCCCTCATTATTTAATGGACCTCCATAAGGTCACCCCTCAGCATCCTATGCTCCAGAGAAAAAATTCCCAGTCTATTCAGCCTCTCCCTATAACTCAATCCATCAATCCATCCTAGTAAATCGTTCCTGCACTCTTTCTAGTTTAATAATATCCTTGCATATCCTTACACTTGGTAAAGTCGGGCTTGAAGCAAGTAGCGTGATCCGCGCCCACCTCCGCGCCGGTTCCCCCTTTACTAAGGGCTGAAAATGGCCCTTTATGACTTAGTGGGCTGCATGCCCAAACTTACCGGCAGTTCCTCCTTTACCACCACGTTTGCCCGTCCAGATTCAGCGTGAAACAGACATGGTCCGCAAAGGCCCGATTTGGGCGCTCCTGAGGAGGTAAGTTCCGAACTTCCGGCGGCTCTCTGACTCAGATCAGTTGGGGAGGGGGATGTGGGAGGGTGGTGGGTCAGATGGCTCCACTCAGATCGGTGGGAGGGAGGGAGATGAGTCAGATGGCTCCACTCAGATGGGTGGGGGGGTCAGGGGGATGAGCGGGGGGGGGGGGGGGGATCCACTGCCACTCTGCTTCTGCTCAGAGAGGGGGAAGGGGGGGTCCGCTGCCACTCTGCGTGTGATCAGTAGGGGGGCAGGGGGCTATGATAGGTCTGGGTAGTGGGGGGTGGGGGATAAGGGGTTCATTAATGTTGTGTGGGTGGGGTAATGTCTGGGGGGGCCAGGGGGAGACATTATTGGATTCGGGAGTGATGTGGCAGGGGAGCGTTTTTCTATTTTTACTGCGCATGCGCAGTTGGAAGTGCCGATCGGAGCGGCAGGGGTTTGGGTGCGTTAAGCCCCGCCCACTGACTTCGGTAGCGTGATTCAGAATCACTGCTATTTTTTCAGGCAGAGTGCGTATGGGGGGTGCCTGATAATAGGTCTAAAGGTTGGATATGAAACACTCCAAGTTTCGAGTCTGCCCAGCACTTAGAATGAAAATGCTAAAATAGGGGCCCAAAAAGGCACTCTGACTACATCTCTCAGCCATGCATTTACATGAAAAAGTTTTCTGATCCCACCACAAAATCCAGATAAAACGTGGCTGCAAGGACCATGATACTTTTGGAAACAGTCGCAGGCGCCAGCAAGCTCCTGGCTTGAACTGGCCCTCCCTATAGGGATTTGTTGTCACCTGGGCTGAGAAATAATACACAACTTGCAACTGTGTGAGGCTGCAATTGCAACTTAAAGGGGGTGCATCTGTAGCTGAGTGTGAAAATAGAAATGGCTGCAGAACCCCTCCGTGAGACATTTGGAGCTGCTCGCAGCATTAGTACAGCCAAGGGAGGATATCCATCCCAGAACACCTGCGTCACAAAAGCAATGTTCAGATTTCATGATTGATTGATGCAGTATCCAGAAGATGTGGGATCAGAGGAGCATGGTGTTAATTAGCTGTGGTATGCCCTCTTAAGATCAGGCCAACCAAAAGTGAACCCTATCAAATAGTTAGAGAAGGTAAAGCAAAGAAGAAAGACTTGCATTTATATCGCACCTTTTATGAGCTTGGGGTGTCCCAGCATGCTTTAGAGCCAATTTTAGAGCCTTTTGAAGTGTTAGTTGCTGTCATAACATAGGAGATGCGGCAAGTGCACAGCCAGATCCCACAGGCAGCAATGAGATGATGACCAGATGATCTGTTTTTGCGATGTTAGTTGGGCGATAAATATTGACCGGGGTACCAGGGAGAATTTACATTTATGTTCCCCAGAGAGGGCAGGTGAGGCTTTAGTTTATGGATTTATCTGAAAGATGGCACCACTGACAGTGCAGCACTCCTTCAGTACTGCCCTGGAGTGTTTGCCTCCAATCTGTGCACTAGGGACAAAACTAATATCTTCTAACCACTTTGCTGGACTGAGGCTGCTTGCTAAGCCCTCACAACATAACTCATTCTAAACGAAACATTTGTACTGCAGAAAAACATGATAAAAACACAGAAACTGCTGGAAATACTCAACAAGGTAGGCAGCATCTGTGGAAAGAGAAATGGAGTGCAAAAAAAAGTTTCCTGTCTGTGAACTTTGACCAGGATTCAATTCTACCATTTTCCACTTGGAAAGCTCATTCCCACAATCTACATCGTTAATCTGTATGATGATGCATGGGGAAGAGTAGAGACTAATTGGGTAACTCTTTCAGAGACCTGCCTTAGGCACAATGGGATGGATGAATAACCTCGTCCTGTGCTTTTAGGTTCCGTGAAGAATTACCCTCAGGTCGTTGCTGTTGATAATCGTCTCTGTTGGATTATTGAAGAAGCTGTTTGCTCGGCAAATGTTCTGTCAGGCGTTTAATCTCAATGGTTTTCACTCTTTTATGAACTAGGCTATAAATCAATTTTAAAAAAATACAAATGAGAGTACTCAGTACAGATCAGCAGTAAGTTTTATTGGTGCAATTAGTTCTGATAGTTGAATTTCTTCTGTCCTCCTCGGCCATGAATCACAATATTTCCAATTTGGTGCTTAATTTGTACATCCTGAGTCCTGGAGGAGTGTGAATTTGGAAATTTGTATGAAAAGGGCGTTTAAAAAATGTTTTGTCCCTTTTATTCACAGCAATGTTTAAATGCTGTAAAATCTCAGTGATTTGATTTATTGTTGTTACATGTATTAGTATACAGTGAAAAGTATTGTGTCTTGCGCGCTATATAGACACAGCATACCGTTCATAGAGAAGGAAACGAGAGAGTGCAGAATGTAGTGTTACAGTCATAGCGAGGGTGTAGAGAAAGATCAAGTTAATGCAAGGTAAGTCCATTCAAAAGTCTGACGGCAGCTGGGAAGAAGCTGTTCTTGAGTCGGTTGGTTCGTGACTTCAGACTTTTGTATCTTTTTCCTGACAGAAGAAGGTGGACGAGAGTATGTCTGGGATGCGTGGGGTCCTTAATTGCTGCTTTTCTGATGCAGTGGGAAGTGTAAATGGAGTCAATTGATGGGAGGCTGGTTTGAGTGATGGACTGGACTTCATTCACAACCCTTTATAGTTTCTTCCGGTCTTGGACAGAGCAGGAGCCGCACTAAGCTGTGATACATCTGGAAATAATGCTTTCTATGGTGGATCTGTTAAAGTTGGCGAGAGTCGTAGCGGACATGCCAAATTTCCTTGTCCGTCAGTTTGAATTACAAAATCAGTAACCTAATTAAAGGACAATAAGATGTGTATGGATTTCTGGCAGCTGAGTTGCACCTATCCTGCCATATTCACATGGCTGTGAATTACATGCATCACCATAAAGTGTGAATTCAGTATAATTGTACGTAAAGTGGCGGTATGATTCAGAAGATTGCTAAGCACTAAATCTGGTGAGATGAGGTCTCCTCTCCGACAGTACCTGACAGCGATTCTCCTTTCATGCCGAATGCAGCCTTAGTGTTCTGGAAGACGAGGGTTAAAACTCCAACCGCAGTAGATCTTTCAGTGATGAGCTGAAGGTCTCCTTGTTATAACATCATAATTCAGAAGGAATTACAAAATTGACGGGGTTAGCTGTTTGAAAGCAGATGGTGTATGTTTCGTTACACTTTAAAAAAATGCACATTTAGATAATGGAGGGTTTGGGAATGTTTTGGAATTAATTCCTTTTATCTTTTGCCTCCTTTATTCTCCTATCTCGTTTATGCTGTCAAATTCAGGTGGAGAGAATCCAGCAGAGATTCATTTTAATGAAGACTTGGCATTGTTAGCCCTTCCCTCCCACTAATTATCAACAGCTCTACTGGAATAAGAGCAGTGCAGTTTAATGTGTGTCTGCTCTTATGTTGCGGGGGAGTTTTTCATCTCTCATCATGTCTTGTTGTAATGGAGTAAATGATTTAAAGGTACTAATCTAAACACAGTTATAGTGAATATTTGGAAAAGCTTCATAGCAGTGTAAAGTTGTTAATCATTTGTCACTCATAAAATTTACTTTTAATCTAATGAGGGTAATGTTTATAGTAGTCACAATGTGTCACAAATGGACCAATAAAAATATATATTTTAAATTTCTGTCCATTCAACTAACTATAACAAAATACATGTATAAGCAAGTAAGGTGCCTTTTAAACTGTAGTTAGCAGTGCTTTTCTGTAACCCGCTGCTTTGAATGTATAGCTATATCTGGTGCCTCGCTGTGGGATTTGAGGTGTTTCAAGTCTCACCAGGTCATTCAGATTTTCACTAACAACTGACTTCCTAATGGGCTAAATTAGGAATTTGGCAATGCTGTGCTTTATGGTCCTTACTTTATATAGCTTTCAGAGATTAGCTGTTAAAATACATCTCGTGCTGCTCCTGATCTTGGTGCCATTGAATCATTATGGAACCTGTTGTTCGCACCCAGTAAATTTATACTGACTGCCAGAAGATCCTGTTGATTGGTCACACTTCAAGGTTTACAGACAATAAAATATCTGATTGGAGAACACTTGATACAGAGGGATCCTTTTCAGGTTGACAAAATGGAGCGTCAAAGGGATCATGCTGGGCCCCAATTATTTACAATCAATATTGGTGACTTGGATGAAGGGACCAACTGTACTGTAGTTAAATTTCCTGATGAGTCAAAGGCAGGAATGCAAGTTGTGAGGATGATATAAAGAGGCTGCAAAGGGATATGGATAGGTTAAGTGAGTGGGCAAAAATTCGGCAGCTAGAGTTTAATGTGGGATTATCCACTTTGGTAGAATGAATATAAAAACAGAATGGCCCAAATGTTCTGGTCTCTGGATCTTTGGAGATGTATGTCTGACCCTGTGGAATCCTGACGTGTAGATCCATGTGGGAATTGCTTGTGAGGTCTGAACTTCAAAGGGCAGTTCCCCTACACCCACTGCCAATACCTCTGACTGTGAGCTCAAGACTTTGGACAGCTCTGCAGTACTTACCTGAAGATCTCAGGAAACATTAGACAGATTATAACCTAGTCTAAATCCCAGGTAATTACAGAACTCCAATTAACCCCCTTGATTTCTCCCTCCAGACTACCCTTGCAACCTGGACCAACTACCCTCCTGACTACATAACTACCCTCAACCTAACACTAGTGCCCTCTTCTCCTGACCCAACTAATTGTCCCCCCCCAACTTGTCCCCACTACCCCCCCAGATATGAATGCTATCTTGCCGATCTCGTCACTTACCATCTCATCCACCTATCTATCTCTCCCACCTACTCATTGACTCATTCATACATCCATTAATTTACCCTTCCACTCACTCACCCACTAACATCAATTCACTAACGTTCAAACTGAACGCTTAAACTCACTAAGGCAGCTAGTGCTGTCAAAAGGAGTGGGAGGGGAGATGTCCTATCTTACCCTGACTCTTCACTCAAATGTAATTCCCCAAGGGGTGCTGTGCATTTCTGGGAATGCTAGACTTGAAAAGTCCTGGTAGAAATGTGCAGCAGCATCGAGTTGGGGTCTTTCCAAATGCAACGGTAATCAGACAATTGTTGCTGATGCTCAGAAGGTCCAGGCTAAAATAGAGAGAGACTGCAGGCTGCTGAGGGATCTTGTGTATGTAGTAAGAAGTCTCACAGGTTAAAGTCCAACAGATTTATTTGGAATCACAAGCTTTCGGAGCACTGCTCCTTCATTAGGTGAGCCAGCATCTCCACATCTTGTGTATGAACCACAAGAAATTCACATGCAGATACAGCAAGTAATTAGGAAGGCAAATGGAATGTTGGCCTTTATTGCAAAGGGATGTATTCTAAAAATAAGGAAGTCTTGCTCCAACTGTTTAGGGAATTGGTGAGACCGCATCTGAAGTACTGTGTATAGTTTTGGTCTCCTTCCACAAGGAGCAATATACTTGCATTGGACGCAGTTCAGAGAAGGTTCACAAGACTGATTCCTGGGATGAAGGAGTTGCCTTTTAAGGAAACGTTGAACAGGTTTGGCCGATACTTTTGACATTTGGAAGAATGAGAGGTGATCTTATTCAAACATATAAGGTCCTGAAGAGTCTTGATCGGGTAGTTGCTGAGAGGATGTTTCCTTCTGTGGGACATCCAGAACTAGAGGGCACAGTGGAGGAATCTCCTCTCTCATTGGTCTTTGGAATTCTCTCCAGTGGAGGCAGGCTCATTGAATATATTCATGGATGAGTTAGACAGATGTTTGATTGAGCCCGAGGGTTATGGTAGGGGTGTGTGGCAGGCAGGAAAGTGGCATTAAGGCCACAGTCCAATCAGCCTTGACCTTGATGAATGAAGGAGAAGGCTCGATGGGCCAAATGGTCTACTACTCCTATTTCCTATTATCTTAAATTGTTTACAAATGTATCTACTCTTTTGGTGCATTCATGGGAGTTGGGCATCACTGGTAAGCCCGTATTTATTGCCCATCTCCAAATGCTCTTGAGAAGGTGGTGGTGAGTGACTTTCTTGAACTGTTGCAGTCTATGCATTGTGTATACCCCTACACTGTTTTTAGGGAGGATGTTCCAGGATTTTAACCCAATATCAATGCAGGAATGGGGATACAATTCCAAGTCAGGATGGCACGTGACTTGGAAGGGAACTTGCAATTTGTGGTGTTCCCATGCATCTGCTGCCTTTGTCCTTCTAGGTGGTAGAGGTCATAGATTTGGAAGGTGTTGTCAAAGAAATCTTGGTGTGTTCCTGCAGTAAATTTTGTAGATGGTACACACTGCTGCAACTGTGCTTCGGGGGTGGAGCGAGTGAATAAGGGAGTGGATAGAGTGCCATTCATGATGCTTATTTACACAATGGAAAGACTGAAAGCTAAAAATAGAATCTCTTCCACGGGTATCTGAATAGATCATGACATTATGACAGGTCTTGTATACTATGTAATTATACAATTTAATTTAGCTGCTTCAGCTCCTTTTGTCTCTTATTACCCTTTCTGATTACCCTTCCTTCATGAGTCCTTCTCAACCAGAAGAGAAGATTGTGAGTTGTGATGATCTATGTCTACGTTGCTGTATATTGATTTTCAGTAACCATTTGGGACTCTTTTGTCTGTTTAGGTTTTCTCCATCCTAAGGTCTACTCATCCTCTCTCAGATTGAGCGCACTATCTTTTAGAGCTGGCAGAACTTATTTCCAAAAGAAGCTGCATCTAAAGTGGCTGTTAAATCTGGATGGGAATGGATTCAATAATTGAATGCACAACAGCCTACCATTTACCAAATGTTTTGGCTTCCTCGGTTCTGCACAACTGAACGCTGGAAGTAACTGATGGGATTCTTCACTGTAACGCCACATCCTGTTTACCCATCAGCACCATCTTGTTCAATTATATTACCTCCTCCACTATCAAAATCTCAATTTTAAAATCCTCACCCTCATCTTCAAATCCATCCCAATCTCCAGCCCTACATCCCTCCAAGAACTCTATCTTCCTCTAATTCTAGCCTCTTGTGTATCCTCTGTTTCCCTCCTGTCCCCAACCCACTCTCCCAACATCCGCACAGTCCCGTCCCCAAAGATGGTTGTATCTTCAGCTGTCTGGGACCCAAGTGCTCAAATTGCTTCCCTCTATCTCTTACCCTACACTTCTCATTTCCTTTAAGACATTTTAAAAAATTTTCCCCAAGGTTTCGGTCACCTGCCCTCTCATCTCCTTTGGCTCTGTGTTGACTTTTATTGAGTATGCTCCTATGAAGCACCTTAATACATCTTGCTATGTTAAAGGTGCTATACAAGTGCAAGTTGTTAATCTAATGCCTGGAAATTGTGATCTGCAGTGAGGAATTGATGGAAATATTGGCTTATCTCTGCTTCATTATCCAATTTGGGATTTCCTTGCCCATGGCCTTGGCAGAGTGCTCTTCGCCAATTTGTTGGGAGAGCAAATGTCCTCAATTTATTGTAATGGTTTTTAGTTCCAATTCGAGGCAATCGTCAAATTTTAATAGTTTTATGTGACCAAAAATAATTGTTTTGGCCACCTACATTCAACCTATATTGATAAAGGAATATGATATTTTACCATGACTTTGTACCTTCTTAACACCTTCTGGTTTACCAAGATTGATTCCTGTTTACAGTATTTAGCATCAAAATTCTTAAAACATCTTTTTGATTTGACTTATTATTGTCACATGTATTCGTATACAGTGAAAAGTATTGTTTCTTGCATCCTATACAGACAAAGCATGCCGTTCATAAAGAAGGAAAGGAGAGAGTGCAGAATGTAGTGTTACAGTCCTAGCTAGGGTGTAGAGAAAGATCAACTTAATACGAGGTAGGCCCATTCAAAAATCTGATGGCAGCATGGAGGAAGTTGTTCTTGGGTCGGTTGGTACGTGTCCTCAGACTTTTGTATCTTTTTCCTGACAGAAAAAGGTGGAAGAGAGCATGTTCGGGGTGCATGGGGTCCTTAATTATGCTGGCTGCTTTTCCAAAGCAGCGGGAAGTGTAGACAGAGTTAATGGATGAGAGGTTGGTTTGCGTGATGGACTAGGCTTTGTTCACAACCCTTTGTAGTTTCTTCTTGTCTTGGACAGAGCAGGAGCCATACCAAGCTGTGATGCAAGCAGAAAGAATGCTTTCTATGGTGCATCTGTAATAGTTAGTGAGATTCGTAGCGGACATGCCAAATTTCCTTAGTCTCCTGAGAAAGTAGAGGCGTTGGTGAGCCTTCTTAACTATAGCGTCAGCATGGTGGGGCCAGGACAGGTTGTTGATGATCTGGACACCTAAAAACTTGAAGCTCTCGAACATTTCTACTTTGTCCCCATTGATGTAGACAGGGGCATGTCCTCCACTGCACTTCCTGAAGTTGAGGCTAGATGACTGCCTTGGAGTCTGAGCTTGGTTTTCACCCTCCACAGCAAGTGGCTTTCTGGATCTTTGCTGTTTGTACACCATGAAAGATCTTTCAGCTGATCTTTGCGACTGGCCAACAATATTAGAGTTTCATTTTAATGTTTCAATAAAAGCTAATGAGCTGAAAATCTGAACTGGAATGATAACTGCGTATTTTCTAATAGGTCTGTTGTGTGCTTAGATCAAACATGGAAGACAGGTGTTTTTTAGTTGGTCTTTTATGGCAGGAATTCAATATTTCAGCAGAACCAAACTCTATTTTGTTTTGGAACATTAATGAATATGGATGTTGGGTTTGTAACAATTGAAATTTTTATTTTGGTGATTTGTCTCAGTTTGGAGCTCTGCCTTTTTTTTGGCAGCAAATTGCAAGAATTTTAAAAATTCCAACGCAACATTATCTTTAGAGTTTTTAAGAGGGGCACGAAGAGGATGAAAGGAGAGATGAATACAAGGCAGGTTTGATTGCACCATAGATAGTTGGATCCTTCCCACTCAGCTGTGTCTTTGTGAAATCTGCCAACATCCAGGAAATTCAGACTTTACTTCACCAAAAAGGCAGTAATTGAGTTGCACTGTGTTCTTGAATTTATTCTGCTGACAACCTTCACTGCCTACGACCATAAATCCCAATCATAGCCTTACCTAGAGCATTTACTCTGTCTGCAATCTAGTGCTCCTGTATAAAGCATTCCCAAACACATCTTTTCCTGAACCTTCAAGCCAACCTCTGAAAATGGAGATGCATTAATGCATTGTTGACCAATTGCAGCTTTCTGCCTAGCAACACCCCCTGCCCTGGAAATAGCATGCACCCTCTTTCTTGCTGCTGACACTGAACTTGTGCTGGTGTGGCCACCTTCATCTGGGAGTTTGCTGTGAATCCATTGGGAGGCCGCTCCCAGGAAATTTCATGGGATCACGCAGGCCAGTACTATTATCAGGAACTAGCAAGCTCACTAGTTCTGGATTGCCCTGCCTCAGCACAGGAACTGTAAAATAAATGGTTACGAATGCATTCTGAAGACATTTGAGAGAATTTAATCACAATTCTCCTTTCAATGCTGTTTTGCAAAATAAAATAAGGGGGCTTTCAAGATTGTGATTGAAGTGTTACTCTGCGTGACAGGTCTATAGATTCAGGGACAGTGTTTGTTGGAAAGCCTTTGGGCAGTAAGAGTTCTCAGGATGGTAATTTCTGATGGAGCAGTTTTTTGCACTGTAAGGACCAATTTACACGTCAAGCCACTGCAATGTTTATACTGTGAATTTAATATCTGCTCCTTCCATTAGGGAAAAGCTTGCGTTGTCATGATTTGTTGGACAGAACTACTGATTCCTGGCTTTTATGTTGCGCAGAGACATTTGGGAGGTTTGACAAATGACAACTGCTCCCTTATTTCCATGTCATGGATGATAAATTTTAATGGAAATCTATCTTAGCAGCAGAAAAGCCACCAATATGTTTTATTTGAACTCTCTTCTATCATCCAAATTAACCCATTGCCTCAAATATGATATTGGAAAGTCATGACGTGGAGATGCCTGCGTTGGACTGGGGTAAACACAGTAAGAAGTCTCACAACACCAGGTTAAAGTCCAACAGGTTTATTTGGTAGCACAAGCCACTAGCTTTCAGAGCGTTGCTCCTTCATCAGGTAAGTGGGAGTTCTCAGCGACTCTGTGTTGTCATGTGTCATGAAGGCCGCTTTGGAGAACGCTTACCCGAAAATCAGAGGTCTGGCGTTCTCTTTCTGTTGGTCCAGCGGTTCTTCCAGCGGTCACGGGCATTTGGCCTTTGATCTTCGGGTAAGCGTTCTCCAAGGCGGCCTTCACGACACACGACAACGCAGAGTCGCTGAGAACTCCCACTTACCTGATGAAGGAGTAGTGCTTCGAAAGCTAGTGGCTTGTGCTACCAAATAAACCTGTTAGACTTTAACCTGGTGTTGTGAGACTTCTTACTGTATTGGAAAGTCAGCCAGTAATCGTGCTCTCTACTTCCCGAACTGTTGCCCACCACCACTTAGAAGGACAAGGGTAGCAGACCATGGGCACACCATCTTCAAGTTCCCCCTTGGGCACGATCCTCGCTTGGATATATATTGCTGTTTCTGACCCAAAGCTTTGGAACTGTGTGTGGGATAATTACACTGTGGGAGTGCTTTCACCACATGCACGGCATCCATTCAAGAAGGCAACCCACCCTCCCCTTCTCCAGGGCACCTAGGGATTGACGTAAAATGCCAAACTTGTCAGAGTTGACCACATTCTGAGAATTACTTTTCAAAGAACATTTGGATGTGCACAGTAACACCATGACAGCAATGATTCAGCAACAAGTTTCCAAAAAAAAATTAGTAGTGGTTCCTTTAACTAAAAAAAATGTACACAAATGAATTACTGCTTTGAACCTCATTATGAATAATAACATTCCCATTTATGCCACAATGTATATCAAACATGTCTCTCAGTAACTAACTTTACAACCACAGCAGACATGATCTGTCCCAGTCGTGAATCCAATGCAACAATCTTGATACTGGCACAATTAATCCTTTGCTGACTGAAAGGATCTTGGCCGGGGTGTCCATTCTTTGAATAACATTGTCGGTTCTTTAACACACAAATGAAAACCAGAATGGCTAGTTATTGGTGTCATATTATATCCAAAATGTGGCACTCCCCAAGTCAAGGAGTTGTCTTGCCTGATTCAAACACAATGGGGATCATTTCTATTTTGCTTCCACCTTGTTTTCATATCACCTCATGAAGATAACATCTTCAATTAAGAAAGCAACATAGGCAGCGGCTGTTCTTTAGTTGAACTGAGAAGCGTTTTCCTTGTAGGATGGAGGCTATTCTTAACCGCAAAGGATTGTGGAGGCTGGGTCCTTAAGTATGTTCAAGGCTGAGATAAGAGTTTTAATCAGTAAGGAAATCGAGGGTTATGGGAATAAGGTGGAGTTGAGGATTATCATATCTGATCAGTCATGATTTCATTGAATGGCAGAGTAGATTCGATGGGCTGAATGGTCTATTTCTGTTCTATGTCTTATGATCTTATGGTCTTATTCAGTGATATAAACCTATTGAGAAAATCTAGGAAATGTTTCAAACTTAGGGTTTATTTTCTTTATATTCTTAGTTGTCTTATCTGTAATGGTTTATTTGGTAGGTTGTGGTCTTTACAGTCAGGTTGTGAACAACACCATCTCCGTGGTAGCAAAGAGGACAAGATTTCACAGGCTTCCTATTTTATTATTTTACAGTTTTTAAACTCTAAAAGTTTTTTAAAAAATCTCTATATCATTAAACATGTATGTGTCTAATTGTTTTACTAATTAATCTTATTCCTTGTATCATGCTTTCACAATGAAAATCCCAGAGGTCAACATCGCTCCAAGCCAAACCTGCTCTAAACATTCATTATTGGAAACCCCACATCAGCATTTTAACACTGATAAACCGATCTCGAGCAAAATTCTGAACATTTTCCTTAGGAACTGAAATTTCTACACCTAAAATAAGGTCTTAAATAAAAATTAGAATTGCTAAAGAATAGACATTTCAAATGAACAAGATTAAATTTATCCGTTGCATTATCCTTTGTGTATTTTCACAGCTGTGGTAAAGTTTTTATTTAAGACCTCCGCTTCTCCCAAAAGCCAGAGTTTAGAAATGGTGCTTCTGCCTAAAGTGGACAGCAGGTCCTGTAACCTCACTGAGAGAGTGCACAGTTTTCGAGGATGCATGGATAATCTTGAGCTACCTTCACAATGTGGCCTTTCCCCAGCATTCTGTAATAAAAACTGTTTGGCTAATTTCTTTAAAATCCTTCAAAAAGGGCAGCACGGTGGCACAGTGGTTAGCACTGCTGCCTCACAGCGCCAGGACCTGGGTTCAGTTCCCGATTTGGGTCACTGTCTGTGTGGAGTCTGCACCTTCTCCCCGTGTCTGCGTGGGTTTCCTCCGAGTGCTCCGGTTTCCTCCCACAGTCCAAAGATGCGTGGGTTAGGTTGATTGGCTATGCGAAATTGCCCCTTAGTGTCAGAGGGACTAGCTAGGGTAAATGAATGGGGATATGGGGCCTGGCCGGGGTTGTGGTCGGTGCAGACTTGATGGGCCAAATGGCCTCCTTCTGCACTGCAGGATTCTATGATTCTGTACTCGTGGAAGAGCTCAAAAGAGCTAAATGTTTAGGTAAAGATTAAAATTGAGTGAGAAAGAGACCGAGAGGAAGCAAGAAAAAAATACCAGACTGCACTGATTGCCAATCTCTTTCACAAAACAACCCAAAAAAACAAATTCAGTAAAATACATAATTTCTTTTTACTACAATTTTTCATTACGTTTGCAAGTTTTCCAAAGCAAATCTGACTTTCCTGTAGTTCTTGTTTGTTATCTTCAATGCTCGCCTGACTGATGTTGTATGAAAGGGAATATTCTCCACAGGAAATTCCATTCACACTTTCTCCTTGTGATTGTGTACAGTCTGTAATGTCTTCAAGTCTTTTAACCATTATTTAAAACAATACTCTGAATATGTAGAGCTAAGTTATCTGCTAGTCTTTGAAGCTTGACATATGATTGTTCCTGTGACCTGAACAATGGCCCATAGTAGATAGTTAGTTAGATTTGTGCATCTTTGGCACCTTATTGCAGGGCAATGGTTCACTTGATTCGGTGCCTGTGGCGCTTGGCAGTTGCAGCATCGTCATGCTTTTAATTTTGTTGATAGAACACAAACCACCAACTAAGCCTGGAGTCGAGCAAGAATGAGAGTACAGATACGCAGATTAACACCACAACAAAGGAGAGGAGTGTTGGCTAGTGCTGAGTGAGCTTGCACCTCTAAGTGTAATGTTGCTGTTGTCATTATCTTTCCAGTTTGACACCAATTCAATTCTAAAATTCGTAAACGTGGGCCATTTCTTAAAAGAGAAATGTTTGTATTTACGCAGCACCTGTCATGAGCTGAGAATTTTCTAAACTGCTTTAGTACCAATGAAATATTTTTGATGTCACTGGTGCAATGTGGAAAAAATGGCAGCCGATCTACATAATTGCAGGGTCCACCAACCCCTAATGTGATCATAATCAGATAATCTGCTTAAAATAATGTTGATTAACGGCCAGGGGACCGGTAGGTATTTACATTTCTTTTTCCAAATATATCCACTTGAGACCACAGGTGATTTAACACCCCGTTGGAAATAGAACGTCTCAGACATTGCGGTACTCCCTCAGTATTGCACTTGAGTTGCTAAAGTCAACCCTATTGTGTTCCAGTTCCTATAATGGGGTTTGTATGAAAAAAGAGTTGCTTCTCATTGCTTTCTTCCAAGTTCTCTCTCTGCACAATTGTTTTAAGGTTGCTGTTTGTTAAAGTCTAGTGATAGGGATCTGAAGTCAAACTGCTTATGAAACATAGAAAATAAGAGCAGGAGCATGCTTTTAGTTCCTCCCTGATTGTGTCACTTAGCAACATGAACCATCCCGTTATCACTCAAAACCAGAAGTGATAGATGGATGACCGAGAATTGTGTGATAAAATTTCACCAGTTTACCTGGTTTCTCTTTTAAGGGACTGGAGAGAGGGGGGAAGAAACAAGCTTCCACTCTCCATGATCAGTTTTTAAAATCATTGGTTAGAAATGTGAAGCATTCCACTGAGTGGGTAAACTATAGAACAGACTCGCTTGGGAGACGGTGGAAGCAGTCTGTATTCATTCACTCCAATGCATAGATTTTATTCAGAAAAATATATTTTGGGCTATATATCGTGGTCTCAATCGCCATGTGGAGGAATTTACATGCAAGTAGACTAATTAGGAGCAGGAGTAGGCCATTCAGCCCCTCAAGCCTGCTCAATAATATCTTGATTTGATTGTGGTCTCAACCCCACATTTGCCCTGCCCTGATAACCTTTGACTCCCTTGTAATTCAAGAATTATCTACCTCTGCCTAAAAAATGTTCATAGGCCTTGCCTCCACCATTCTCTGGGGAAGAGAGGCTGAATTTCACAAGCCTCTGAGAGCATTAACACCTTAATGGGAGACCTCTTATTTTTAAACTATGTCCCCCATTCTAATCCCTCCTACTGACTCTAGACCTAATTCCAGACTTGACGAGGCCAGCAAGGTGAGGCCGCCCACCATTGCCTTCTCCTAAGTAGATGGGCAGATTTCTATGTCAGTGTATTTCTCACTCTGATTATCTTATGGTTCCTTAAACGCTTGGCGTGTCCTTTGCTTTAACAGCAGACCATAAACTGTACTTGTAACTTCGAGGTTAGCACAGGTTAGCACTGCTGCCTCACAGCGCCAGGGACCCAGATTCAATTCCAGCCTCTGGTGCTGTCTGTGTGGAGTTTGCACGTTTCCCCCGTGTCAGCATGGGTTTCCTCCGGGTGTTCCAGTTTCTTCCCACAGCCCAAAGATGTGCAAGTTAGGTCGATTTGCCATGCTAAATTGCCCCTTAGTGTCCAATGATGTGTAGATTAGTGTGATACATGGGGTTACGAGGATAGAGCCAGGGTAAGATGCTGAGATGGAGAGTTAGTGCAGGCTTGATAGCGCGAATGGCCTCCTTTTGCACTGTAGGGATTCTATGATATCGATGCACTATCTTAAAAAGGCTTCACTCAAAACACCATACTTTTTAACAAAGTGTTGCTGCCTGAAATATGGACTTATGCTGATGAATGTTTATTCTGTGGTCACCTGAATGCCCCCTCTGTCCCTGTCTCTTGCAGCATATATCAGAAGGATGCAGATGTACATAGGAGGGGCTTGTTCCTAAAGCAGTTGAAGATGCTATTTGTAAATCTTCATTTGTCAGTGCAGAATATCAGACAAAAGGACCCGGAAACCAAAAGTTCACATTCCTCCGTGGAAAGTTGTGAAACTGACTTCAACTGACCTGGAAATTGAAGATGTAGCTTAAGGAGCCAAATGGCCCCCGAAGCTGGAGTTTGGTCATACAAGCTGCTAGTGGTCCATGATTGCTGAGAATGGCTTGCATATGACTCTAGTCCAAACAAGGTGGTTAATTCCTGCTGTTCTCTAAAGTGTCAAACAAGCCACTCAGTTATAAAACAATAGTTTTCCACCGCTTTCCCAGGGCAACTAGGGATAGGCTATAAATTTGGCTTATGCAGCATCACCGACATTTGTAGTGAATTTGGATGCTATTCTAATCATGAATCCTTCTTTTGTTATTTTCTCTCCTCCTTGTCATTTGTTGATTCAGACATACATAGACACACCCTGACGCGCACAACACACCCTGACGCGCACAGCACACCCTGACGCGCACAACACACCCTGATGAGCGCAACACACCCTGACATACAGGTTCCCCCACCGCAGAGTGTTTTCAGGTGGCAGAGTGGTTCACCATTGGCTGCCGATGGGATCTTCTGGTTCCGTTGATGTCTACAGAGTTTTGTACGACTGTCTCATCCACTGTAGGGGGTTGTTGCCAATAGGAATGGCTGAAATACCCTGCCCAGAGTATACTGCCACATTTGAAATTTGAACGATGCCCTTTCAGCATTTGGATGTGTTTTCCTCCCATTCTGTAGTCGTTCTCCATAGAGTTCACGTTCTCTTACCACCCTGCTTCACTCGCTATTGCAAACACCAGTTCATGCCAGGAGATCTAGACAGTGAGCTCAAGGAGGGAGCAGCGGGTGCATTGCACACAGTGAGGGAGCAGGAACAGGTGATGGCAGCGGGTCAGGGACCTGTCAATTGGGTGTTCAGCTTGGGATGTTCTTCAGCTGCTGAACTCAGAATGAACACCAAAGGCGGTTCAAATATCAAATAACGCTACTTTTTGGAGTCAAACCGAGGTTTATGCATGCATGCAATTTTACTACACGAAGAAACCTTTGACTAGATTTTTATTTTATTCAATTGTGGGACATGGGCATCGCTGGCTGGCCAGCATTTATTGTCATCCCTAGTTGCTCTTGGAGGGCAGTTGAGAGTCAACCACATTGCTGTGGCTCTGGGGTTACTGTAGGCCAGATCAGGTAAGGATGGCAGATTTCCATCCCTAAAAGACATTAGTGAACCAGATGGGTTTTTCTGACAATTGACAATGGTTTTGTGGTCATCAATAGATTCTTAATTCCAGATATTTTTATTGAATTCAAATTCCACCATCTGCTGTGGCAGGATTCAAACCCCAGAACATTAGCTGAGTTTCTGGATCAGTAGTCTTGTGATAATATTACTAGGCCATTGCCTCCCCAGCTTCAGTGATCCAATTCTGCAGCCAACTGCTGACATTCCATACTCCTTTTCAGGAATTTTAGAGGTATACTGAGATCATAATACAACTGGTTATAGTAATTTGGAAACAACCTTGGGGAGTTCATGATCAATAAGTTTTTTAATTTAGAAAATGAGAGATTGATTTTTAACTCCTCCAGTCTGGGGAAACTAGTAGGGTTGGGTTGGAGGGCATGTGAAAATGGAGTACAAGATTTACTGATTCCTTCCTAACCCAATGCACTGGACTGCCATTTCAAACTGCAGGCGTCCTGGACACTCGTCCCAAGTCAGTGGTGGTCCTCCACAAACATGCAGATCGTATTTCAGTTTGGGCCGTGTTGCTGTTACTGTTATTTTAACCCAAAGCCTGAGCAGAGGTAATTTCCATTAGAATTGTTTATCTCCAGATCCTGTGTCCTGACATGAACACAAGTGATGAATGGCCGAGGAGAGGTGAGAGCAGCTGTCATTTTGTATGAGTGTGATACCAAGGATTCTTATCAAAATTGAAATCAAAGTGGGTCAAAGGGAAAACACTCCTCTACAGCAGCAATGTGTATTTCTAAAGCACCTTTTGACATCATGAAACTTGCCAAGGAGCATAATGAAAGTATTACACTGAGCCACATCAGGAGATGCTAAGACAGATGACCAAAAGCTTGGTCAAAGAGGGAGGTTTAGGAGTGTCTTAAAGGAGGAAAGTGAGGTGGAGAAGTGCAGGGAGGGAATTTTAGAACTTAGGGGTTTAGCCAATTGAAGGTGCAGCCACTAATGGTCAAGCAATTAATCTAGAGATGCACAAGGGGACAGAAGTAGAGGAGTAGACATCTAGGAGGGTTGTGAAACTGAAACATAGAAATATAGAAGATAAGAAGGACAAATCAAAGTAGAACGTACAGGGTAAATGGTAGGACTCTGAAGAGTGCAGTTGAACAGAGGGATCTGGGAATACAGGTACAGAATTCCCTAAAAGTGACGTCACAGGTGGATAGGTTCGTAAAGAGTGCCTTTGGTACATTGGCCTTTATAAATCGGAGTATCGAGTATAAAAGTTGGAGTGTTATGGTAAGGTTATATAAGGCATTGGTGAGGCCGAATTTGGAGTATTGTGTACAGTTTTGGTCACCTAGTTACAGGAAGGATGTAAATAAGATTGAAAGAGTGCAGAGAAGGTTCACAAGGATGTTGCCGGGACTTGAGAAGCTGAGTTACAGAGAGAGATTGAATAGGTTGGGATTTTATTCCCTGGAGCGTAGAAGATTGAGGGGAGATTTGATAGAGGTGTATAAGATTTTGATGGGTATAGATAGAGTGAATGCGAGCAGGCTTTTTCCGCTGAGGCTAGGGGAGAAAAAAACCAGAGGGCATGGGTTAAGGGTGAAAGGAGAAAAGTTTAAAGGGAATATTAGGGGGGGCTTCTTCACGCAGAGTGTGGTGGGAGTGTGGAATGAGCTGCCGGATAAAGTGGTAAATGCGGGGTCACTTTTAACATTTAAGAAAAACTTGGACGGGTTCATGGAGGAGAGGGGTGTGGAGGGATATGGTCCAAGTGCAGGTCAGTGGGACTAGGCATAAAATGGTTCGGCACAGACAAGAAGGGCCAAAAGGCCTGTTTCTGAGCTGTAATTTTCTATGGTTCTATGGTTCTAAGAGCAGGAGGAGGCCATCTGGACCCTTGAGTCTGCTCCGCCATTCATTACGATCATGGCTGATCATCCAACTCAGTAGCCTAATCGTGCTTTTTCCCCATAACCTTTGATCCCATTCACCCCAAGTGCTATATCCAGCCGCCTCTTGAATAAATTCAATGTTTTGGCATCAACTACTTCCTGTGGTAATGAATTCCACAGGCTCACCACTCTTTGGGTGAAGAAATGTCTCCTCACCTTCGGCCTAAATGATGTACCCTGAATCCTCAGACTGTGACCCCTAGTTCTGGACTCCCCCACCATTGGGAATATTCTCCCTACATTCACCCTGTCTAGTCCTGTTAGAATTTTATAAGTCTCTATGAAGGTAGAAAGGGTTGAGTCCATGAGGGATTTGAAAACTAGGATGGGAATCTTCATAAGTTCATAAGATAAAGGAGCAGAATTAGGCCATTCGGTCGATCGAGTCTGCTCCATCATTTGATCATGACTGATATACTCATCATCCCCATTTTCCTGTTTTCTCCCCATAACCCTTCAACCCATTACCAATCAAAAATCTGTCCAACTCCTCCTTAAATTTACTCACTGTCCCAGCATCCACTACACTTTGGGGTAGCAAATTCCACAGATTCACAATCCTTTGGGAGAAGTAATTTCTCCTCAACTCTGTTTTAAATTTGCTACCCCTTATCCTAAAACTATGACCTCTCATCCTAGAATGTCCCCCCACAAGAAGAAGCATCCGCTCCACGTCTACTTTTATCAACATCTTTTATCATTGTATACCTCAATTTAATCTCCCCTCTTTCTTCTAAATTCCAGAAAGCGTAGGCCTAAACTGTTCAATCTCTCTTCACATGAGGTGACAAACCCCTCATCTCTGGAATCAATCTACTGAACCTCCTCTGAATTGCCTCCAATGCCACTACGTTTTTCCTGAAATAAGGGGACCAAAACTGTGCACAATACTCCAGGTGCAGCCTCACCAATGTCTTGTATAATTGCAACAATACTTCCTTACCTTTATATTCTATTCCTTTAGCTATAAATGCCATCATTCCATTCACTCTTTATTATCTGCTGTACCTGCATGCTGAATGAGAACACCCAGATCCTTCTGCACCGGAACACCTCGAAGTCTCTTCCCATTTAGATAATAAGTCGCCTTCCCATTTTTCTGACCAAAATGCATGACTTAAAGTTGAGTCGTTGCTTGACTGGGAGCCGATGTAGGTTAGCGAACACGGGTGTTATAGGTTAATATGACTGGCTGCGAGTTAACACACGGGAAGCAAAGTTTTGGATGTCCTCCAGGTAATGAAGGGTAGAATGTGAGGAGTGCACTGGAATAGTTGAGCCTAGAGAAAATGATGGCACGGCTGAGGGTTTCAGCAGCCGATGAGCTGATACAGGAACAAGCTGGAGTCAAACCTTACGCAAAAAAAAAGTGGATGTGGTAATTCCTACAAATTTTCCTTCAGGGACCAAGTGTCCTTAATCCAAGCAGCTTCAGCTACTTCAATAATCAGCTTCTTTTTAATGAGATAATAACAGTTTTTAATTATTTGCCGATGGTGGGCATTAACTAGGGTTTAATTAGAGCACAAAGAGGCACTTATTGATGCTGTGGTGTAGTTGAGTTAGCAGGTGTATACTTGTAATATTTCACTCTGTAAATAAAGATGAGACTGAGTAAAAATCGGATCCAGTTACTATCCTCACCAACTGGCTACCTAGAAAATACCACTATTCCCCAAGGTTAGCAGTGGGACTGACCAGTTATAATCTCTTAGCACTCAGCTCCATTCACAATAATGAAGCCCATACCAACCCACCATAGGAACTAGCTCACTAACAATAATGGGTGCTACTTAACTGCTAGGCACTGACAATCCTGAATAGTGAAATTACAACCACCTCCTCCTCCCCTCTCTTCCGGCCCCCATCCCCCATCCCCCCACCCTTCATCCCCCATCCCCCAATTATCGAAGGACCCACTATCACCCAGTCCCCCACCAGCAACATCCTGGGGGAGTATCATTGGCCAGATGTTGAGCTAGATCAGCCATGTCAGCTACAAAAGGAGGAAGGCACTTTGAGATGTTGCTCCCCACCGCCTTGAACACACTGGCTCCCATTGGGAGTGGATGGTGGGCTCACATTGGGTGATGGCATAATGATATTGTCGCTGCATCAGTAATCCAGAAATCCCAGGTAATGTTCTGGGGTTCGAATCCCACCATGACACATGGTGAAATTTGAATTTGGTATAAAATCTGGAATTAAAAGTCTAATAATGACCATGAAACCATTGTTGATTTTTAAAACAAAACCCTACTAGCCCTTCACTAATGTCTTTTAAGGGAGGAGATCTGCCATCCTTACTTGATCTGGCCTACATGTGACTCCGGATCCAAAGCAAAGGTTGGCTCTTAAAATGCCCTCTGAAATGGTCTGGCAAGCCATTCAGTTCAAGAGCAATTGGGGATGGACAATAAGTGCTGGCCCAGGCGTCGACGCCCCCATGAACAAAAAAGTACTCAGCATTCACCAGGATTGCAGGAGCCACACTATGCTCAAAAGGTTAAGCATTATCCAGGGCAGATCAATTTGCTTTATTGATCTCCCTATTGCTAGACTTTGTGGGGGTGATTCATCTATCCCGCTGCGCTGCTTCTGTAGCGTAACGGGCCGAGAGACTCTAGCGGAGGCCATTTCACGGGCTCCCCGCTGGGCGCCGCAGTCTCCATGTGTCTCCGGCAGGCAGATTTCCGGCGCCGTCAGCTCCACGCTGGAAATCAGTGCGGAGCTGCATAAATTATTTAAATCTGGATTTGCATTCAATTTAAATATCATTAGCAGGCCCGGGACTGAACTCTGATATCCATTGCCTTTCCTGCAGTGTTGCTAATTCAGAATCCCAAATTTCCCTCCTAAGTAGCATTTCAGGAGCACCATCCCAAGGACTACAGCAGTGGCTCGAGGCGGCAGCTGCTTTTTTTTAAAAGAGTAAATAGGAATGGGCAATAAATGTGGGGCAGGATTTGCCACCCGTCCTCACGTGGCATATTTTCCCTTGACTGAGGCAGCTCACCATTGGCCGCCGGCAGAATCTTCTGGTCCTGCCGAAGACTACGCCGCTTTCTTGGCTCACCTGTCCTGCTGCTGGGGAAACCACCATGGACGGAAGGGGGGAGGGGGGGTGTTGTTCACATTCAGCGGGACTGGAAGATCCCCCAGAAGGAAGGGCTGGAAAATCCCACCTGTGGTCTTTACAGCATATCACTGGAGAAAGTATTTAAAATTGCGATCCACCACTGCAAACGTAAAGAAAATGGTGGTGTGCACGTCGATGAAGATATTCAGTCAACATTGCGTGGCCTGTACAATACAGCGTATGGAGGTTTGCAAATAATGAATTGATACATTTTCCACACAGTGGGATATGTTATCTTTCCTTGTGAAATATTGGTGAAAAAATTCAGGAGGAACCCACTTTATACTCATACAACCTTTTGGTGGCACAGTGGTTAGCACTGCTGCCTCACAACGCCAGAGACCCTGGTTCGATTCCCAGCTTGAGTCACTGTCTATGTGGAGTTCGCATGTTCTCTGTGTCTGTGTGGGTTTCCTCCAGGTGCTATGGATTCCTCTCAAAGTCTAAAGATGTGCGGGTTATGTGCATTGGCCATGCTGAATTGCCTCTTAGTGTCTCAGGATGTGTAGGTTAGCGGGATTAGTGGGCTTAGGGGATAGGGCCTAGGTGGGATTGTTGTCGATGCAGAGTCGATGGGCCGAATGGCCTCCTTCTGCACTGTAGGGATTCTATAATTCTATTCTTGGGTGTGTGTAGAGAACGTTTCCATTATGGACTGACAAATTGAAATGGATAAAGGACAATTACATACCACTTACTAATATGACTGGACTCTGCTCTTTCACTTTTCCATATATCCTCTTATATATGTCCCTTGTTTAGGATTGTCTGCAGTTTAATCTACTTGCAGTAGCAGTCACTCAGCAAACAGAACAGTGGACATTTTCTCTTCCTTACGACAACAAAGGCTTTCTGGTGGTTTAAAGCTGACATCCCATATTGAAGCGATTTGATAACATGTAGCTTCCCCTTGGGAGAGGGATCTGTAATTGCTGAAGTATGTGGTGAGCCTCACTCGAGGGATGTGGTGCTTAAAGGTACACTTTTCCTTGGGGAATTCCTCCAGACCACTCTGCAGTGACCAAAAGCTTTGAAAAGAATGTCGACATTTCCATGAAGCATGATCCTTAAGACTTTTCCTCAGACCTCGAGTTATTTATGGTTAGTTTGGCGGATTTGGGATTTTTGTTGTCATCCATTTCCTGTGCTGGATTTCTGCACAGGATATAATTAGCACTTCTCTGCATCCTGTATGTCCAAATACATCCAGAATCTGTCATTGTGGTGATAAAGGCAGTTTATGTGATCAAAGATTGGGCTACAGGAAATGCAACATCCTAATCGTAAACACAAAGGTCATCTTTTGTTATCGGGACAGCAAAGAGGCTCTTGCTGCAGCTCTGTTGTGGATCTGTTTGTACTTGGACTGTTGAGCTGAGGCTGTGAATGCTTTGGATCGATCCCCCTCACATAGACAGGAGAATGTCACTCTGCGTGACAGTGAATATGACGGTGCTGCCAATATCCCTGCAGGTGCCCTGAATTTACCTGCTTTGGGATCTTCCCAGCTTGGAGCAAGCAACATCTGTGTCATATCTCCCAGTTTATCATCCACTTCTGCATGAGGGCAGTGATGGACATTCTTTATCCCAGGAGATGGGATTGTGTTCTCTCGGAGTAGAGAGAAGCACATGGAGTGTGGCGCATGGCTTTGTCAGGGTGGGCTTCCCCGTGGGTGTGGGGAGGGGGCTGTTGACTGCAGGCAGGTACTGTATCTGAAATCTGAGATGTGCCACAACCGCATAAGTTACCACGCAGGCAGGAGTTTTAAAAAAAAGAAATCACACTACAACTTGGAAACAGCAGGAATGGTTATGGTCGCTTGCCTCTCAGCTCCACTCCTGAGACTATGGGATGTTCTGATGAGCAGTGTTGCAAGATCTGGCCGGAGTCTACATGCTGCCAAATAGAATGGTGGCCTACAATTTAAACTCCACTCAAATCGTAGCTCCCTCCAGCAGATTGTAGAATTATGCAGCACAGAAAGCGGCCAAGCATGTCTTTTATCTCCATTGAATATGAAGGCCACTAAAAACTTTAATAGTATCTGTAGTTTTGACACCAATAGTACTGTTTTGTTCCAAATGTAGGGATGTTGATAGGCTGGGTGTTGGAAGCTCTTGCCAGAAGTATGTAGACCCAGGATATTGTGATGTTAGTCAGCGTGGGTAATGATCTGACACCAATGCTGCTATTTTCTACTTTGTCACTCGCGTCTGACCTCTTTTAAACATGATGTGGAGATGCCGGCGTCAGACTGGGGTGAACACAGTAAGAGTTTTAACAACACCAGGTTAAAGTCCAACAGGTTTATTTGGTAGCAAATACCATTAGCTTTTGGAGCACTGCTCCTTCGTCAAATGGAGTGGAAACTCCATCTGATGAAGAAGCAGCGCTCCGAATGCTAATGGTATTTGCTACCAAATAAACCTGCTGGACTTTAACCTGGTGTTGTTAAAACTCTTACTCTTTTAAACACTCAGAGCTGAGCATGAACCCAGTGGCACGGGACACCCCCACCAGTGCTATTTAAAAAGACTCAGCTATATTTTTGGGCTTGGTTTGCTGATTCATTTCTACTGGCAGTCTCTGAGCTTTTGGCAACTTTGAAGCTTTAAAGTTTATTAATTCGTGTCACAAGTGGGCTCACATTAACACTGCAATGGAGTTGCTGTGAAAATCCCCTAGTTGCCACACTCCGGCGCCTGTTCGGATACACTGAGGGAGAATTTAGCACCTAACCAGCACATCTTTCAGACTAGGAGAAAACCGGAGAACAAGAGGAGAACGTGCAGACTCCGCACAGACAGTGATCCAAGCCGGGAATTGAACCTGGGTCCCTGGCGCTGTGAGGCAGCAGTGCTAACCACTGTGCTACTGTTGAGTGATTTGTACACTGTTTAAAGCCAGTGAAGATAGTGGTGCTGCATTTGGAGAATGCCTTGAGTTTCACTTGAAGGGTGTTGTGCAGACCGCTAGCTCCCAGTAATGGATGCTGGAATTCTCATTCCCCTTGGTCTACAACATGAGAGGAAGATTGAACAGCGTAGTGCAGAAAATGATAAGTTGTCTATAAAGAGTGAGAAGGAGCTAGCAGTAAAGACTCTTAGCAGTGGGTCTTATCCACCCAGGGTCTTCCGCGAGCATTTCCCTGACCTCCACAGAAGTCAGGAGGAGCGGTTGGGTCAGGTCTGTTCTGAAGGAGCTGCTCACAGAACCCTGCAGCATTTTGCTTTCATAAAGTCTTAGGTTATTGCCATTCCAGCTCAATGCTGCCATCATGAGTACACATATCAATGCTCCAGGGAACTTGCAGGGCATCACGGTACCTGAGCAAATTGTCCTCCAACAGATTACTAGGGTGTGCGCTAGCTAGTGGCTCCGTGGTGCATGAACCTGGCTTCTCTATGGATGACAACTTTAGTGCTCTCACCACTGCCACTCTGTTAGTGCCCTTGATATTGCCGGTCAGCCAACCAGCCCACATTGCTACCAATGCTGAGTTAGTGCAGGCCCTCACCAAGGCTGCTTAAAGTCATCCTGCAAGGTCATCTGCAGTCTCCTCAAATGAAAGAGAGCAGTTTTCCACCAGTTTGCTGCAGCCACAGGGGTCTGGGAGTTGAATATCCAGCAGTATTTCGGAAGGATAGACCGAAAGGAAAAGGAGGTGGTGTAGCTTTGTTAATAAAGGAAGGGATCAGTGCTGTTGTATGAAATGATATAAACATTGGAGATCAAGATGTGGAATCAGTCTGGGTAGAAATAAGAAATAGCAAAGGAAAAAAGTCCCTGGTGGGAGTAATCTATAGGTCCCCAAAAAGTAGTTCCACAGTGGCACACAGTAAAAACCAGGAAGTGTTGGGGGCTTGGAAGAAAGGTACGACAATAATCATGGGTAATGTTAATATGCATATGGATTGAACTAATTCAATTGGCAAAGGTAACCTGGAGGGAGAGCTCATAAAGTGAAGATTGTATCGTTGAACAATATGTTGTGGAATCAACCAGGGAGCAGGCTGTTTTGGGTTTAGAACTGTGAACTAAACCCAGTTAATGATCTTGTAGTAAAGGCTCCTCTAGGGAAGAGTGATCATTGCATGCTTAAATTTCAAATTCCGTGTGAGGGCAATAAACCTTAGTCTTATGCCAATGTTCTGGTGTTAAACCAAGGTAATTACGTAAGAATGAGGACAAGTTTGGCACTAGTGGACTGGGTAGAAAGACTGAAAGGCTTGATGGACAGTGGCAGATCTTTTGGAGATATTCAATTCTTCCCAACTGAAATATATTCCAGAATGGAAGAAAGATTGTAAGAGGGGGAAAATGCAGCCGTGGCTAATCAAGGAAGTTCAAGATGACATAATGGCAAAACCTAAGGCATACCATATTGCAAAGGTCAGTGGCAGGCTGGGAGATTGGGAAATTTTTAAAGACCAACCGAGGATTACTAAAAAAGTATTAAAAAGAGCAAAGGTAAATTATGAAAAAAATCTAGCGCAAAATATAGGTTTCATGGCAGAAGACACTGGAACATCCCAATAGTAACAGGTAATGCAGAAGTTGCTGAAAAGGAGGAACTTAAAACAATTGCCATCACTAGGCAATAAGTACTGAACAAACAATTGGGATTAAAGACAGACAAGTCCCCAGGGCCTGATGGCTTAAAGGAAGTAGCAGTAGAGATAGTAGAGGCAGTGATTATAATATTCCAAAATTCCCTAGATTGGGGAAAGTTTCCAATGGATTGGAAAAAGGCTAATGTAACACTTCTGTTTAAAAAGGGAGAAAGAAAGGAATTAGGAAACTATAGATCAGTTAGTTTAATGTCTGTCATTGGGAAATTGTTAGAATCCACGATTAATAAAGTAGTGATGGGATATTCGGAAAGTCAAAATGCAATCCATCAGAGTCAGCTTGGATTAATGAAGGGTAAATCATGTTGGCTAATTTGCTAGAGTTCTTTGAAGAGGTAACAAGCAAAGTGGATAAGAGGGGTCCTGTAAATGTAGTATATCTGGACTTCCAGAAGACATTTGATAAGGTGCTGCAGAAACAAGGTAAGATCCCACAGGGTTGGGGGTAATATATAAGCTTGGCTAGAGGATTGGCTAACCAACAGAAAGCAGAAATTAAGGATAAATGGGTCTTTTTCTGGTTGGCAAGACGTAACTAGAGATGTGACATAGGGTTCAGTCCTCAGGCCTTAACTATTTACAATCTATATTAATGACGGGGGTGCAGAGGTAGAATGTACTACGGCCAAATTTGCAGATGACACTAATAGAGGTGGGAAAGCAAGTTGCAATGAGGAAATAAAAAATTTACAAACGGATATGGATAGGTTACATGAGTGGACCATAATTTGGCAGGTGGAATTTAATGTGGATAATTATGAGGTTATATATTTTGGTTGGAGGAATAAAAAAGCAACTTATTTTCTAAATGGAGGGAAATTTCAACATACTTTGGTGCAGGGGGATCTGGGTCCTCGTGCATGAATTGCAGAAAGTTGGTATGCAGGTACAGCAGATAATAAAGGAGGCAAATGGAATTTTGGCATTCATTACAAATGGAATAGAATATAAAAGTAGGGAAGTGTTTTTGCAACTATATAGGGCATTGGTGAAGCTGCATCTGGAGTGCTGCGCACAGTTTTGGTCCCCTTACTTGAGGAAGGATGTAAATGCATTAGAAACAGTTCAGAGACAATCCATTAGATTGATCCCAGGGATGAAGGGCTTGTCCTGTGAGATTGAGCAGTTTAGGTCTATACTCGCTGGAGTTTTAGAAGAATGAGAGGGGACATAATTGAGGTATATAAGATGCTAAAGGGGAGTGACAGGGTAGATGTAGAGTGGATGTTTCCCCTTGTTGGACATTCTGGAACGAGAGACTATTGTTTTAGGCTAAGAGGTAGCAGATTTAAAACAGAAATGAGGAGGAATTACTTCATTCAAAGGACCGTGAATCTGTGGAATTCTCCACCCCAGAGTGCAGTGGATGCTGGAACACTAAACAAATTTAAGGAGGGGATTGATAGATTTTTGATTAGTAGTGATGAAAGGTTAGATGGAGATGAGGCCAAGATGAGATTAGCCATGACCATACTGAATGGTGGAGCAGGCTTGAGGGGCTCAATTGCCCATTTCTGTTCTTATGTAACACTCCTGCACAGTGTGAAGACAGAGAAAGGCGGATATTAAGGGAATGCACAAAAATAAATAGTTGACTTTCGTATGGACTATTGGATATCTTGTTGATAAAGTGCTTTGGTATTTCTGTTTCATGTTGCATTTTAGTTTCATATTGCAACCAAGTGAATGATATCAAGAGATGGTAAAGTGTGTGACTGTCATTGAATGGCGATTTTGGGTTGTATTCAATGGAATTGTAGCTGAATGAGCCGAAGCAGAGGCCTCCTGGTTGGAAAAGGGATGTGTTGGTTGCCTCCTCCCTTTCTTCTCCACCAGTTTCTCAGCAGCCTCTGGTAGCCTGGGCTGTGCCCTCATGACGATGGGATTGTGAAGGGCAGAGTTGACCAGGATAAATTGAGAGACACGCTGCTGGGTACTGCAGGGTTGCTCCTGAGCAGTTCAGGCAGCAGAATTGTTGCTTGGCCAATGACTCAATCTCTCTGATGTTTTGTGTAGCAGTATGGTTCTCACTAAACACTTGCTGGCCACAAAGAAATACATAGAAACCCTACAGTGCAGAAAGAGGCCATCTGGCCCATTGGGTCTGCACCGACCACAATCCCACCCAGGCCCTACCCCCTTATCCCTACATATTTACCCGCTAATCCCTCTAACCTACGCATCTAAGGACACTAAGGGGCAATTTTAGCATGTCTTATCCCCCTAACCTGCACATCTTTGGACTGTGGGAGGAAACCGGAGCACCCGGAGGAAACCCACGCGCAGACGAGGAGAATGTGCAAACTCCACACAGACAGTGACCCAAGCCGGGAATCGAACCCAGGTCCCTGGAGCTGTGAAGCAGCAGTGCTAACCACTGTGCTACCGTGCCGCCCTGTGGCTTGGTTGTGCAGTGGAGTCATGAGTTGGGTATAAGGTGGGCAACCTTTGTCACCAATGACAGCCACTCTCTGGTTTAAAGTTCAAAAGTTGATTCTTGTGTGCTGTGGAGGACTCCTGCCTTTGTTAATACAATGTAACACATTTCCACTTCACATATTTTGTGTTTTAAATGATGTGTCCAAAGTATTATTTAGGCTGGAACTGGTAAATGTTGTCCTAGGCCAGGGGTCTCCAAACTACAGCCTGCGGGCCACATCCGGCCCACAGCGGGTCACATCCGGCCCGCAGCAACTTGAAATATTCATTCATTTATAAAACTAATTTTTTTCTTTGGCCCGCGAAAATGTGTAAAATATACGATGTGGCCCTCGTACTGAAAAGTTTGGAGACCGCTGTCCTAGGCGATGGAGCCAGAGAAACCCGTTGAAGATAAGTTTAGAATTAAGTTTGCAGGAACGGTCCTCTGAATCCCACAAAATTACTCTGTCACTGCTGAGTCCAGTTCTCTGAACTCTCGAGGGCCAATCAATATTAGCCTTCCTAGCTCGCTGGGGCCACACAATATTAGCCTGCTGTCCTCATGCTAGGGTCAGACAATATTAGCCCATTACCCCCATGCTAGAGCCACGCAATATTAACCCTCCATTTGGTGAGTTGCAGTCAGGGGATGTACTGTTATTCTGTTGACTAAAAGTCAAATTGACCATTATTTTGTGGAAGATTTTCTCCACATAGAAATGTTGGCCAGAAATAACTGAAGTGAAGTTTGAATCGGGAGTGATTTTATCACAAGCAAGCTTGAATCATGGTTTCATATCCTTTAACCCTTCAAAGAAAAGGCTTTCAGAACTGTGAGGTATTTCTGTGTTGATTCTTTTCTGTACAATATATTCACAAGGTAGCATATATTCACTGCTGTTATGAGTTACTGATCTAATCAATCACTTGGCCATTCAATACTGGTGGTAGTGATGAGGGCCTACCACCATGGTGGATAATGTCAGTGTCTTATTACAATGAGCAAATCATATCTATTTATGCTGTAGCAGATCTTGGAAGGTGCATTCTGTTCAAATACACCTCGCTAATCACAATACTCTTGTGATGTGGCAAGCACTTTAACGAGTATTTGTTGGCTGTCAACCAATCAGTGGAAGTGGCTGTCATTATCCATAGTTATTATAAGAAAGTAAAGACAGAAATTTAAAATATCAAATGGAGGTAATCCTGAATGGGCCTATTGAATTTAAATGCAGCTTGTTTCAGTTAATAAAGAAAAGCCTCAATTGTTTGCCAGTTTTTAAAAACTGTCTGATGGAAAACAGCATCCAGCATATAAAGATGCATTGAAATAGAACATCAGTCTCAACTGTTTGATGTTCTCTGATTAGGTGTCTGATTAAATATTTGCTGTTAGTGGGATTGCCTACACATGTAACTATAATGTTAGCAGTGTGGTCCAGAGAATTATCTTTGAATCTTTTTAATTTAATTTTGTTTTCATCTTTCGAATGAAAAAGTGAAATAAAAACAATGCTACAGAAGCATATATGATCTTATTTCTTCTGCATTTTGACTCTTTTTCTTCTTCTTTTCCTGCCTGTGATCCCCACTCCCATCTGGTCATCCAAAAGATCCATTATGATATAATAAAATGATAACACCAGGAGTCAGCTGTAAAGAAACAGTGCTTTTATTGCTCAAAATAAAGTAAGACAAAAACCACAAGCCCTGTGGTGAACACAACTGGTCCCAACCAGGACACAAGAAATAATGGACCCACTCAGGGGCCTGCTTTATACAGGACTCATGTATGAGTTCCACCTAATTGGTTAATTACCAATCCACAGGGAGCTCATATTCAACAAGTCCTACAGGGAGGTCAATCAGTGACCTCTGGAGTTAGCAACATCTTTGTACTTTAGCAGATTTTTCCACTGTGGTGGGCATCATCCAAGGCTCCCTTTCCCACAATAAATGTTGGTTAATTGTCAGGAATGGGAATTAGTGTTTCTCCTCTCTCAGCAGGAGACACTGACTTAGCACCAACCAGGGAACTGCATGATATTTAGAGCTCAGTATCTTACCTTCCTCAGCCTAGAGCCACTGATCAAGAAAACATATTCCCCTTAACTGTGTCGTAAGTTAGAATTGCTGCCATCTGATTTCCTCAACTTAAACTGGTGAAAACTGAAATTCATTATGGTATTGTTGATCATCTGTTAACTTCTGTGGATAATCTCTCTTCAATTCTTGGGTGTAAAAGTATATTCACTCACCCACAAATATATGCAAGCAGAAATATCAAATGCAGATAGTTATTGTGAAGGAGGCCAGTAAGTGGAAGTATCCCTCTATAATCTAGGTAATTGGGGTTCCCCACATCCTGGTTTTTTACAGCCAGTTGGTCAGTAGTGGTTGGTCCTGGATTATCGGGCTTGACTGGACAAAATTTCTTTCAGTAAAACTGTGATTAGTGCTGTGGTGCAAGTTTGACCGCTTCAAAATGTTCCCCGCATACGGCACCGAAAGATGCATTTATCTTATTGCAAAGTCCATGCTTCCAATGAGAAGATTCACTTGGGATTCATGTATGTGCCTTGGTGATGGAGCTTCACCTCAGCTCAGTGTAAATTAGAGCTAAACTACAGTAACCAAATGGCATCTTTCTGCACCATAACAATAGAATCAATGAATCTCTACAGTGCAGAAGGGGGGTGTTCAGCCCATCAAGTCTGCACCGAATCTCTGCACTGACAGACCATCTTACCCAGGCCCATCCCTCTGCCCTATCCCTGTAATCCCCAAACATTTATCCATTCATCCCCTAACCTGCATATCCTGGGGACACAGAGAAAATTTAGCATGGCCAATCCACCTAACCTGCACATCTTTGGACTGTGGGAAGAAACCGGAGCACCTGGAGGGAACCACACAGACACGGGGGGAACGTGCAGACTCTCACCCAAGGCCAGAATCGAACCCGGGTCCCTGGCGCTGTGAAGCAGCAGTGCTAACCACTGTGCCACCCTGTGATATATTCCGATAATCCCTCCTCCATTACCATTCTGGGCTGATGAAGCAACTCCACTACCTTGAGCCCTGGAGCTGACTTCACCGGGAAGCCATTTCTGAGCAGCTCCCTTCTGGAAGATTGGGGAATGATTATTCTGCTTTAACGTTGTTCCAGACAGAACAGATGCTGTTCCGTTTTCCTTTATCCAAATATTAGTGTGAAACCACGAGGGTGAACACTGAGATAAATGAATTATATTTGAAGAAAATGGGAAAGGGGGGAATTAATCTTACCTTATTGTCATAAACTTCACTGATCTGTGGCAAAAGAAAACCTAAGCAATACATAGCATATTAAGCAGCTCAGTTAGAGTCATCGAATGGTTACAACACAAAAGGAAACCACTCAGCCCATCCACTCAACATTGGGGCCGGTATTTTACAACCTTGCTCGGGCGAAGCTCCTAAAATCCTTCCCAAGGCCAACGGAGAATTCCATTCTGTGAGCGTCGCCCGCCCCGATTTGCGAGACGGTAAAATACTGGCCTGCATCTCCAAGAATAATTCCACTAGTCCCACTTCCCCCTTACCCTACACATATTTTTAAAATCTTCAGATAATTATACAATTCCCATTTCAAAGCCACAATTGAATGTGCCTCCACCACTGTGCATTCCAGATTCTAACCACATGCTGCATAAAAGAATGTTTTCTCACGTTACCAGTGTTACATTTTGCCTTAAATCTGTGTCCTCTGGTTCTCAAACTCTCCATCAGTGGGAACCGTTTATCTTTATTTACTCAAGTGAGACCTCTCATGGTTTTGAACACCTCTATCGAATCACCTCTCAACCTTCTCTAAGAACAACAACCTAATTTCTTCAATCTATCCTGGAATTCCCTCCCTAACGGCATTGTGGGTCAACCCACAGCACATAGACTGCAGCGAGAAGGCAGCTCACTACCCACCCCCTCAAAGGCAATAAATGCTGGCCAGCCAGTGACACCCATGTCCCACAAATGAATAAAAAACAAAAAAAATCCCCTTTTCTTAAGTTCTTTACCCCTGGAACCATTCCCATGAATCTTTTCTGCACCCTCTCTGTAACCTTCACAATGTGGGGAGGGAATGGTGTAGTGGTATTTTCACTGGGCTAGTAATCCAGAGGCCTAGGGCAAAATCTGGGCACGTGGGTTCAAATCCCACCATGACAGATGGTGAAATTTGAATTCATAAAAATCTGCAATTAAAGTCTAATGATGACCATGAAACCATTGTCAATTGTCACATCTGGTACACTAATGTCCTTTAGGGAAGGAAATCTGCCATCCTTACCTGGTCTGGCCTATATGTGACTCCAAATCCACAGCAATGTGGTTGACTCTCAAATGCCCTCTGAAATGGAGGGCAGTTAGGGATGGGTAATAAATGCTGGCCCAGCCAACGATACCTCTAAACAAATTTTTTTTAAAATCCTTCCAGTTGAGAGTGAATCAGTGTTTTATAAAGATTTTTCACAACTTCTGCGCTATTGTACTCTTAGCCTCAATTTAAATATGCCTTTGTAGCCACTTTCTCAATATGCCTAGCTGCTATCTTCAACAATTTTGCACATTAACCCCTAATTCTGTCTGTTCCTGCACCCCTTTTAGAATTGAGACCTTTATTTCACACCACCTCATTCTTCCTACCAAAATAAATCACTTCACAATTTTCTGCATTAAAATTCATTCGCTGATTTCACTAGCCTGTCTGTATCTTAAGTTTCTGACAATCTTCCTCATATTCACAAGGCTTCCAAGTATTATGCTATCTGCAAATTTTGGAATTATGCCCTGCACAAGTCTAGTTCATTAATATAGCTCTAGAAATACAGCGGTCCTGGTACCAGTCCCTGGGGAACCTCACTCTATTCTTTCCTCTAGTCTGAAAAACTACTGTTCACCATTACTGTGTTCTGTCATTTGGCCAATTTCAAATCCATGCTGCCACTGTCCCTTTTATTCCATGGTCTTCAACTTTGCTGACAAGTAAATGTGGCACTTCATCAAAGGCCTTTTGAAGTGAATGCATACCATAACAACCACATTGCCTTTATCAACCCTCTGTTACCTCAAACTCAATCACAAGTTAAAGTTTATTTATTAGTCACAAGTAAGGCTTACATTAATACTGCAATGAAGTAACTGTGAAATTCCCCTAGTCGCCACACTTCGGCGCCTGTTTGGGCCAATGCACCTAACCAGCACATCTTTCAGACTGTGGGAGGAAAACGGAGCACCTGGAGGAAACCCACACAGGCACGGGGAGAATGTGCAAACTCCGCACAGACAGTGACCCAAGCTGGGAATCGAACCCGGCTCCCTGGCGCTGTGAGACAGCAGTGCTAACCACTGTGCCACTTAAACATAATTTGCATTTAACAAATCCATCCTGGCTTTTCTTAATTATATGATTTGATTTATTATTGTCACATGTATTAGCATACAGCGAAAAGTATTGTTTCTTGCGCGCTATACAGACAAAGCATACCGTTCATAGAGAAGAAAAGGAGAGGGCAGAATGTAGTGTTACAGTCATAGCTAGGATGTAGAGAAAGATCAACTTAATATTTACAGAGTTTAAAAGAGTTAGGGTAGAGTTTTAAAAGCATAGACGAGAGTAAAAGATAGAATTAGAGGGTATGCTGGGCACAGCTTGCAAGAAGTCACCACGCTCGGGCGCCATCTTGGAATAATTCTCACTTGTCCAAGTGGCTGTTGACTTTGACTACTGTTTCTAAAAACTTTTCCAACACCATAAGGTCAATATTCTGGGGAGTAGTTGAGCTGTGATATGTGCTGCCCTGAATGGATAAGTGGAGTAAAGGCTTGGACAGACAACTTGTGATAGGCCCATGTCAACTAGTGCAATGGAAACTGATCAAGAAACAACTGCCTGTCCTTACATTGGAACAGTGAACCTTGATCCTGTGCTGTGCATGAAGCTGGTTGCAAGTTAATGGCACTTGATGAATGAAGAGCTGTATGATGACTCTTCAATCAGACCTTGTTCACAGACAAGGTAATGAGGGCAATTTTAATATACTTGTGACCAGCACCTAATGGTTATCCTAGCATTCTGATATATCCTTCATACCCTTATCCATCAAATGAAAGTTCAGATTGCCACCATTTGTTTTCACCCTCTCTGCCTCCTTATGTTATTTGATATCAATGACAAAGGTTAATGGAAAACTGAATGGATAGAGCTATGTCTGCCATTGTTGACAAGGGCTAGCATGAGTTGCCTGTCCAATCCTTCATAGGACAGCACATCTTCAGGACAGCACAATTCACAGTTCAGATACTCTCAGAACATCGAACCCTATGGGGTTGCGAAAGGGGAGAAACATGATTCTCTACCATTTGTCTTTCGCATATGAAGGTTTCTGGGAGAGGATGAATTAATTGGCCTCAGTCATGGATCACTCTTGAGTTGGGGTAAATCTAATTGAAGATGGATCTTTCCCTGACACATTCTTGAAAGTGACCCAAAGGGTTTCGTGATTAGCACAGAAAGATATCTACAGGGTAGGCTATCCACCCTTCAGATCATTACACATATCTGATTACTGCATGCTTGCCTTCATCGACTGGGGCATTGAGTTTAAAAATTGGCAAGTCATGTTGCAGCTTTATAGAACCTTAGTTAGGCCGCACTTGGAATATAGTGTTCAATTCTGGTCGTCAAATTACCAGAAGGATGTGGAGGCTTTGGAGTGGGTACAGAAAAGATTTACCAGGATGTTGCCTGGCATGGAGGGCATTAGCTATGAGGAGAGGTTGGAGAAACTTGGTTTGTTCACTGGAACGATGGAAGTTGAGGGGCGACCCAGTAGAAGTCTACAAGATTATGAGGGGCATGGACAGAGTGGATAGTCAGAAGCTTTTTCCCAGGATGGGATAGTCAATTACTAGGAGGCATAGGTTTAAGATGCGAGGGGCAAGGTTTAAAAGAGATGTACGAGGAAAGTTTTTTGCACAGAGTGTGGTGGGTGCCTGGAACGCACTGCCAGGGGAGGTAGTGGCAGCAGATACGATCGTGACTTTTAAGGGGCGTCTTGACAAATACATGAATAGCATGGGAATAGAGGGATATGGTCCATGGAAGAGTACGGGGTTTTAGTTCAGTCGGGCAGCCTGGTCGGTGCAGGCTTGGAGGGCCAAAGGGCCCGTTCCTGTGTTGTAGTTATTTCTGTTTTTTGTTCTAAAGAATCAGGATAAATCACTCTTTGGGACAAAATGTCCTGAAGTGATCCTCGTTTTCTAATTTGGATATCAGCAGTACTGGAAAAGGTATCAAGATTTTATGTTATCCTTCAATGACTGGTTACTGCAAGAAGAATGGTAGAAACTTTGAAGTATTTTCCTAACCAAAGGAACCAGCACAGAGGCAAACTGCAATTGGGAGAAATAGTGTGGTGAAGCATTGTGAAAGTCCTTCTGTGACAAACACCACAAACTCATCAAAAGGAAGATTAACATCTTAACCTGTCAGTCAGGAGATTAATTTACAGCTCTGAAGATAGCAGTTAAAGAAATAGGAAGTATTCATGCTGCAGCCCCGTTAATTCCAAATTACTTTGTATTCCAAATTAATTTGTATTTAATTTGTACTTTTTTTAATGCACAAACCCATGAGGTTCAATTATCAGGAGTATCAAACCTACCATTCTGAATTGTATTCACTTGATGGAGGGCTGGTATAATTTCCAAACTTAAAACAATCCCATTCTGAAGGTGAAGAAATTCTGATCAATGAAGGAAAGCGTCAAATTCTTACTGATAAAACAATAATTCTGCTTATTTTTTTCATATGTTTCCCGAAATCACTTTAGTTATTGTACACTTAATGGGGACCAAAATACTCATCTTTGATTGCATCCACTTTAAGATGTTCACATGTCTATTAAACCCCACACGTTGGGCAAGAACATGCATTGTGCAATGCTATGAGAAACCTGGGAGATCTAGCCCTGTATTTTCCTATGCTTCTGATACCTATCTTGTACAATTACTGGAACCATGATCATAGAACGCCTACGATGAAGAAAGAGGCCATTTGACCCATCGGGTCTGCACCAACTCTCTGAAAGAGCATCCACCCTCTGCCCTATCCCTGTAACCCCATGCATTTACCATAGTTAATCCCCCTAACCTACACATCTTGGAACACTAAGGGGCAATTGAGTATGGCCAACCCATCTAACCTGCACACCTTTGGACTGTGGGATAGACTGATTTTATCCCTTTTCAACCAGTGTCCTGCCCACTTTCAGGTGGAAAATTCCAGTTCTCTGTGTTTGCCATTGGTCACACGCCTGAAAATAAAATAGCTATTGTGTTTATACAGCAATGAGATTTTGAATAAAAATAAGCAGGGCTGGACTTTCTTAATGGCTTCTGAAAAGCTATTGTAAGGCTTTGCAGCTATCTTTGCCATTTGCTTGGTGCATCGTAGATATGATTTCCAAGCCAAGATGCCGAAGAATGAAGGGGTTAGAACATAGTTCTGTGTTGATAACAGATGTGATCTAGATTTGACCAAACTATCCCATTTCCCATCAGTAACTGTACAGGACACATTTGTTTATCTAAACTGTTGTAAATGGAAGTAATTGCATTAAATAAATGTTTAGAATAACTAAGTTTACAGCAAAAGGACTTAAATGTGGAGCATTTTTGGTTTGGTGGCTGCTAATGTGACTTGGATAAAGGTAAAACTCGCTGCTCTATTTCACTGTTTTATTTATATATATTTTGCTTTCCAAGTGAGTTTCTCTTATTTCTCCTCACTTTGCACTTTCCATCAGCAACCCCAAAACACAAGTTTTGATTGTATCAGCTTGGCGCAGTGATGAATGGGTATCGGAGATTTTATACATCCATGTCAGTTTTGCTACACGACTCTACCACCAGGAGTCACTTTTGCTGTGAGACAGCTTTGATATTTTTGTTATTCTCCCCCCCCTCCACTCCCTGGAAAGACCCATTTCCATTCCTGGTGAAAGGCAGAAGCCTTTCCTCAGCCTAGCTGGTTAAGACAAAGACATGATATGTTTCAGGAAAGTACCAACGTGAAAATATACTTCAAATCTATTATCATTGAAGTTGACCAGAATAATTGTTACCTTGAACTTACACTGATATGGTATCTTTAATGTAGAAAAATGGTCTTCAGAGACGAGCAGTCAAACAAAAATCATTGCTGAGCCAAAGAAGGAGGCATTGGGAGGTGAGGCTTTAAGGAGTGTCACCATTGAGACTTCCACAGGAAGTTTCTCCTTGCAAGATTCTCGGTGGGCCAACACACTGGGGTACATCTCGCCCAACTCTTGCTGCTAATGCTTCAACTCTCTATGAAATAATATTGTGCAGAAAAGTCACATTAAGTACTGCTACCGGTGTAGTTTTCTGGCAATCAAAAGACAACAAAAAATCATGGACAAGATCATGAATCTCTGTCACATGCACATTTGTTATAAATCCAGATGTAACTAGTATACAGTTGTTTCACTCCAGTCATGGTGGATTTAGGAAATAGAGATGTGAAAAACAGCAACCTTTTTAAATTAAAATATTCTTCCACCATGCACCCTTAGGGACTAATAAGCAAACTTGTCATTCTGTAAATGCGATGCCATCCATTTGTCTCTGTATATCTCTGGTCATTGCAGTGTGTCTCCTTAATACAGCCAAGCTGAGAATGAGGATTTATGTCTTCAGTTCTGGAGCTGAGTGGATTGTTCCATCCATTTGCCACTACAGCAGTTTTCAAGTATATCCCTGAGAAAACCTGATTGCAGCATACACAATATAGAGTATGATGCTAAGCAGCTTTGAAGCTGGAAGCTTAATGTAATTCCCTTGTACTGGATTTAGGATGTAAAATGTGTTGTTTTCTTATAATTTGTTTCAATTGGTAGTTCATAAAACATGAAAAGGAATCCAAAAAAGTCTTTGCTTTGGGTTAATGGACAATTGCCATCCTGGGGGCATTCCTGTTTCCCTTTTAAAATTACAGATGATTCAAGGATGATAGTGATACAAGTACATTTTTACATTGGGTGTGGTGTAAGATGTGAAATTACAGTATTAAGTGGTTTTTAACAACAAGCCAAGTGGAAGCAATGTTAGCTGCCCTCACATGTCGAAGACCACACAAGCACTGCTGTGTGAGAAAAGAGTGCTATAAAACATTGATCCATATAGACAATGTCTGACTGAGTGCAAACCTCCTTCAACACTAACGTGCAGTTCCCACAGTGCTGGAACTGCAACCCACCATGTGAAACACTGAGACCGAGTGCATGTGACCATGCGTAAATACGTTGTTCGCTTTGTTCTTTAGAACTTGCTGTCTCTTCGCAGAGGGTGTGAATACAAGCCTGAAAAAGAGGGAGACATTTCTGGAGAGAAATATTATCAGGGAAACAAGTGCAGCTGTGAAATTCTCCGGGATGGGTTTGATTAGTGAAATACTGGAATCTCCCGCCCTCAGTCAGGAAGGGGAGAGTCTTGGCTCATAGTTATTTAATCTATGCCTAGCTACTGAAATTTGCAATAAAGTACTTACTTTCCTTTCCTCACATTTACACTGGATTATTTGATGCTTCTTTGGCAAGACTGTGGGTTCTAATCTAGCGGTACTTAATGCATTTGTATGGAATTTCTTTCATTGGCTGTTTTAATAGAAAAATTAGCTCAATAACATATTCCATTAAAGTAGCAAATTGATTTTATTCGTTATTCACATGATGGTATCACACTCCAATTCTTTAATGAGTTATTAAGTTGCTGAAGGTATTATTGGATGTTTTCAGGTAACATTTTTCTTAAGAAATGAGATGTTATATAACAAGCTCAATTATTTCCATGTGCCATATGAGAATCTTGTACATTGAATCAAGCATTTTAAGCCATCCCATTATTATGTTTTTAAGCTCTTTGCATTAAGGATATGAGTGTAAGATCCTCTTTGTATGCAAGTGTATGTTAACTGGGCTGAAGGGGATTTAGAGATTAGCAGTTTTTTTTAAGGAGATATTTTAATAATCTGAGCCTAATTATAGTCTTATGGTGACAGCTGAGGAGAGGCTGTTCAAGCTACAGACTTGCGTTGACAGATTGCATACATGCTATTAATTTTGAGCTTTAAATGGCTTTGGTTGAGTTTGCATTAAGAATAATCTGTTCGAAAGTGAGAGCATTACCAGTACTGATCACCAAGAGTAGCTGCACTTTTGGCTTGGATGCAGTCGGCGCCAACTTCATGTGAGTTTTCAGCAAGGAATAGATTTTTTAATGTAGAATTTTCAATCAAAAGATGTCAGTCCTACCCCAGTCCCTGTTTGAAAATTCCATTCCACATGTTACATTACCCATGATATTTAGTAAGATAGACCTTGATACTAGTGCAATTAAATTTTTTCCTACTCTAACTGAGGATTTGAAATAATGAGCAAAACCTTCTTCTTGATATAAGTATGACAAAATGAAAACTGATTGGCGAAGAAAAAGATTAAGCACCTCAATAAATTTCATAGAAATATAGAAAATAGAAGCAGGAGTAGGCCATTCAGCCCTTCGGGTCTGCTCAGCCATTCATTTTGATCATGGTTGATTATCAAAATCAATATCCTGATCCCACCTACCCCTCATATCCCTTGGTCCCCTTATCCCCAAGAGCGATATCTAATTTATTCTTGAAATCAGACGATGTTTTGGCCTTAACTACTTTCTGTGGTAGTGAATTCCACAAATTCACCACTCCCCGGATGAATAATTTCTGATGCTGTGCCAGAGAAATTCAGGGTGAGAAAAATCTGCGGACGAGCATATTAACAAGGAAAACACGTGGATTTACATAATGTTTTTCGTGACTCCAGGACATCCCAAAATAATTCATAGCAAATTCAATATTTTTGAATTGTAGGTGCTGTTGAAATGCAACTAACCAATTTGTGCACAGAAAGGCCTCACAAACAGCAGCAAGATAAATGACCAAATAGTCAGTTTTGGTGATTTTGGTTGAGGGGCCGATGTTAGCCAACTCATTGGAAGAACTCAGTCTTCTCTGACTGGTACAGTAAGAAGTCTCTCAACATCAGGTTAAAGGTCAACAGGTTTATTTGGTACCACAAGCTTTCGGAGTGTCGCTCCTTCAGGTGAGTGAAGAGTTGTGTTCACAAACAGGGCATATACAGACACAAACTCAATTTATAAGATAATGTTTGGAATGTGAGTCTCCAAAGGCAATTAAGTCTTAAAGGTACAGACAATGTGAATGGAGAGAGGGTTAAGCACAGGTTAAAGAGGTGTGTATTGTTTCCAGCCAGGACAGTTAGTGAGATTTTGCAAGCCCAGGCAAGTCGTGGGGGTTACAGATAGTGTGACATGAACCCAAGATCCCGGTTGAGACCATCCTCATGTGTACAGAACTTGGCTATCAGTTTCTGCTCAGCGATTCTGTGTTGTCATGTGTCGTGAAGACCTCCTTGGAGAACGCTTACTCGAAGATCAGAGGCTGAATGCCCGTGACTGCTGAAGTGTTCCCCGACTGGAAGAGAACACTCCTGCCTGGTGATTGAGCGGTGTTCATTCATCCATTGTTTCTGACAGGTGTCATGGAATATTTAATGTCCATCTGTGGGGGCAAAGATAGGGTTAACTTTACATCATTCTAACGCTGGCATCAGCACCAAGAAGCAGAGAAGATAATTAGATGCATTCAACGTGGGCCTGAAAAAGAATTTTTGGCAAAACTGAGTTTTTTGAGAAAGTAATCAATAAGAGGCATATGGGTTAATTAGATATCACAGAGGCTATTGAAGAAGCTTAAGAGGCATGGAACTGATGAAAGATTCCACTGTCACTGTATTAGTCACACTTTAAGAATTCTTGAAAAAGTTTCTCCTTGTTAAATAAGATGTACTGGATTTTTACCCATATGCTACGTTTGTAATTACTGCTCAACAACCTCTTGGCCCTGAAAACCTGATTTTATAATTGTGGAATTGTCAAACCTCTCCATTACGATCAGAATTCTACACATTAAAAAAATAATTTTCTGAAAATTTGTTTATAGTATTTCAGCTCCTATCTTCCCATATCAATCTATACGTTACTCCCTATGAAATAGTTAAAAAATGAAGGATGATCAGTGCATTTTACTTCCTGGTTTGTTGTCTGTGAGAATTCTTCAATTTGATTGGCTACGTGCCCTGCTTGACCATACTACTGTTGCTGGGCCCCTTGATTAGGTGCCAGATTCAAATTAGCATCTGAAAAGGTGAAATCCATAATGTAAAGATTGCCAGATTCTTTAAGGGCGGTTTGCTTTGACATCAGTGAAAAGTGCAGTTGCTTTGTACTGACTGCAAAATTCAGGCCAGTATATTGTCAAAGTATTCTGTGATAGATACTGGTTCTGTGTGCCCCCCCCCCCCCCCACCAACTCTACCCCCTACCCCAGCATCAATGCACATTCACAGATAATTTATTTCTCAGTACCCAGTGGTGTGAAAGTTCTCATCCTTGCTGATTTTAGCAAGTACAAAGTTGCTCTGAGCATACAGTTATGACTGCTTCACACTCAAATAAGTTTATTCCTAAATTGATCAGACAGAAATGTTGCCCAGTCATAGGTATTTAATGCAAAGCACAACTAATCAACTTGCTATACCAGATATGTTTCAAGTTTACCAGCAAGAAATTTGATTTCTGAATGTCTTGTCAATCTTGAAAAATATGTGTCTTCTTTATCTTCATAAACTACAAATGTTTTAACTGTGGTCTGGGCCTAGGAAGACATTTTATTTCAAACCATAGTCGGAGAAATGTTAGCATTGTCAGAGGGGAAGCAATGGTCCAGTGGTATTATTGCTAGACTATTAATCCAGAAACTCAGCTAATGTTCTGGGTACCTGGGTTCAAATCCCACCACGGCCGATAGAGGAATTTGAATTCAGTAAAAAAAAATCTGGAATTAAGAATCTACTGATGACCATGAAACCATTGTCGATTGTTGGGAAAACCCATCTGGTTCACTAATGTCCTTTAGGAGAGGAAATCTGTCATCCTTACCTGGTCTGGCCTGCATGTGACTCTAGAACCACAGCAATGACTCTCAACTGCCTACGGGCAATTAGGGATGGGCAATAAATGCTGGCCAACCAGCAATGCCCATTTCCCGTGAATTAATAAAAAAACTTACTAAGCGTCCTGGATAGGTTCCTTGGATTTTTCCATCCTAACTCGAGGAATATTTGAGAGCCTCTAACAATTTTGGAGCTTAATCCATAACTAACTAAAAGTTCCCACGCCAAAATTCAACTCTTAGGCGGCGATTCTGCCATCCTGCTGCAGGAAGGCAGAATCTCCTCCTAAGAGTTGAATTTTTTAGTGCAGCGGTCAGGGAGAATTGCACGGGTGGGGCGATTCACGGGATTCCCGCGAGCGTTCGTGCCCCACTAGGGTCTCCCAGTGCCAGATTTCGGTGCAGAGGCGGGGTTAGCATTTAGATTGTATTTTAAAATGCTGGTTTCAGCCTCCCAGATGGGAATTGGCCCCACCCCCTGAAATCTAATAATATTCACGCTGGTGGCCTCTGCATTGCACAGAGTGTGGAACATTCTAGTGTGAACTCCCACTGAAAAAAACACCGTGAAATACTCCAGTTTTCCCATGAATTCAGCACTTAGAATTTTTGGGGGAGAATTCTGCCCTTAGTTTATAACATATCTTTTGCCTCTTTACATTAATGCAACAGAAAAAATAACTGACAAGTTTTTGTGCCTCATGAAGAGAATGATTGAGGAATAGCTTTTTAAAAATTCACTTGATCTAATGCAGGATAATAAGTGAACAGTCGTTTTGTGCATGCTAAATTAGTAAAAGAATAATCTCCATTATTTATGGTTTTATCAGCCATTAAATGCACCGTACTATTGGGAATTTAATCCTTGCGGGACTTACTGAAGCTCACAAAGGTCTTGCTTTAACTATAATTTTGTCTAGCTAAAACATTGCAGCTGTTCTTCAAGGGCATGTTGCTTGGCTGTTGAACTGGCTGACCTCTGTTCTTAGTTCAAAACTTTATGAAGGAAATATATTGAGCAGGGTTGTTGAACATGAGATTCAGGTTGCATTCGCTGGAGCAGGAGGATTAAAGGGAGAATATAATAGATGTGTTTCAAAACTTTAAAGGGGATTGAGGGGCTAAATAGTGAAAGATTATTTCCGATTGCCAGTGAATTGGTAAGAAAGGAGCTTGAACTAATAGAAGTTTGAGTGAGGCTATAGATTATTAGAAGCATTTCTTTGTACCATTAGGATACGGAAGAAGCATTACCACAAGTAGTTATTCAAGCCAAATGCACTGCCCTATTTAGAAGGGAACTAGGTAATTGCCTATAGCATGAAAATTTTGAAAGATACAGGAATAGGGTGAGGAAATAGGATTAGAATAGTTGGCTCCAATCTGGAGTTACCACCGGTATGGGCACAATGGGATGAATGGTTTCCTCCTGTGCTAAACTTTCCCCGACTATGGTTTGAAATAATATGTCTTCATAGGCCCAGGTCACAGTTAAAACATTAGTGGCAGCTATTTTTGTTCCTTCTGCTCTGAATGACACTTAAGCATTGACGCCAGCTCCATGAGGAGGAAAGAAAAAAATAACTTGTTACTGAAAGCCTGTGGCTTCTGGGCAAAGACAGGGTTTGGGCTGTATCAGCAGATAAGTATTTGAAGTGTGCAGTCTCAAAACTGTCAAGGTGGATCTCCGAGCCGGGGGCTTGGCCTGCAGGGTCAATAGCATGGCTCAGTGATTCTATCTTTGGAGAACTATGTGGAAAATAAACTTATTAATGGGCTTACTTTGTTTTCTTCAATGGCTCAACTTGGATAGATGTCTAGGCAAAATGTTCAGTGTGGTGGAAGGTTTCAAATAACTGGAGTCACAAGTTTTTAAAAAAAGAACAAGCTAGGGACTAAGACAGGGTCAGATTTTGCCTAAAGCAGGGATGAAGAAATTGGGACCTGATGCTCACATACAGCCTGTGAACCATGAGACAGACAGCTCAGCAGGACAACTGTTCTTTTTGACTCTATAATTCCTACTCTTACCCTTATTGGATTTTGTGGGCCTGGAGATTTGTAAGCACTGTTAATAGCGTTGCTGTCATGTTGGTGGATAAAGTAAAATATATATAATATATATGCATGATCACAGGAAAATTCAATCAATTTTGTTATGTGACTCGGGCTGCCAGTCTAAAACAGGGGATAAATGGGACACTATAAATAGGCTCCTCAGCCAATGATTCAGCCTTTGGACCATTCCTGTAATGGTGATGTGAATCTTGTAGTTTATGGTTGACAGTGGATGGGAGTTTAGTCCCACCAGGTTCCAGTGTGGAGTTTGGGAAGAGGAGAATCAATGCCAGAGTGGCAGTGCCCAAGTGTAGGGAGTTTCTACAAATAAATGTCCTGAAATCCAGGGTAGAGTCCAACAGGTTTATTTGGAATCTCGAGCTTTCGGAGTGCTGCTCCTTCCTCAGGTGAGCGTATCTATCACCCGAGGAAGGAGCAGCGCTCCAAAAGCTCGTGATTTCAAATAAACCTGGTGGATTTTAACCTGGTGTTGTGAGACTTCCTACTGTGCCCACCCCAGTCCAACGCCGGCATCTCCACATCCTGAAATGCAGGAAATGAGATGTAAGTCACGTTCATACAGAAAAGAAGCCTGGGTTGGTAGGCAACAATAAATGTACAGGAGACATAAAAAGGACTTAGTCATGTTTAGAATCATCGAATCCCTACAGTGCAGAAGGAGGCCATTTGGCCCATCGAGTCTGCACCGACCATAATCCCACCCAGGCCCTATCCACATAACTCTGCTCATTTACCCTACTAACCCCGTGATACTAAGGGGCAATTTAGCATGGCCAATCAACCTAACCAGCACATCTCTGTAGATGTTTATTAAGCTTATTTCAGCCATTTCTTTGCCATTTTATTGTGTTGCCCCATTGGGTACTTTAGGCTTTCAGGAATCTTTGTGTCAACTGTAGTAAATTTCTCCCATCCTTCAGGCGCATGACTGGGTTTCTCAATGGGAATCTCCGGGTGTGGAAAAAGGAAACGAGCCCAGCAATGCCAGACAAGTCAGATTGCATGCTTTGTCTTCACTTGTTTGGTATCTTTATACACACATCTTCAGACAAGCGAACACATCTTACTTTGGCAATAGAAATATCCTTATGTGCTAAGCATTTGCCAATGAAAGATGGTGGTGTGTATCCAATGGTACCTCAGTTACGCCCCGAGTAACACAAAGTATTGAAGGCTTCCTCGGGTAGAACCCAACTACGTTTACTGCATGACATGACTGATGGCATACCAGAGTGATCACCATCTACTCTTCAAATTGGCTTTGTACGTTAAAATACTGCCAATCATACCTGCTGAAGCTATAATACCTACCTGGGAAGGACTGGAGGACATGACTGTAACAGGATACAAGTCACCAGAAAGTTAGATGCGGAACTGTGCCAAATACTTCACCTAGAGTCTCTGTCCAGTCTGGGGCAAACCCATCCAATGACTTGACAGTACCCCCTGCAATGCTGAGAGTGCCACCATGGCCAATCTGCCTTACAAGCACTTCATGCAGCTCTGCACCCCTTTAATAACCATCAATAAATTGAGTGCCAGGTTGCTCATCTATGCCTGCACTCTCAAGGTAGCACCTTTTCCTTAGAGTTTATTCCCATCAGTTCTTGCTTTGTGCATTGTCGATCTAGGGCCGCGATGTTAATGGGTTGAGTGACCTTCCAGGGTTTTCTATCAGCTGAATGAATGTTGGCCTCCTTGTCCACGTTTATTGCCCCCTTCCATTTTAATGTCACCATATGCAGCTTTCCACACTGGTCACTCGTGCGCTGCTTATGGACTCCTAATCTGCATCTGAGGCTGAACAGAATTGGGTTCAAACAACATCCCATTCTAAAATTTGCCACCTGGAGCAAGTTTTCATTCACATGGTTTTACTGATTGACTGAATTATCTTTTAATTTAAAAACCAGTTAAACTGACACAATGGGGTACTATCTTTTTAACATTCCAGTAAATCCCAGTTGAAGTTACAGTTGGTTCTGTAATTCGGGAAGTCTTGTTTTGGGGGCTTGTGTAGGTTGCAATCAGTTTGTGAGCACGGATACAGCACAGACTCTATGGTTTGTGTGGTGCAGCTAAACCACTTCTGTGAGGTTAGTTTCCTCTGTGCGCTATTTTTAGCTGCTCCACTCGCTACTGTATTTGAAGAAATATCAGTCTGTGCTGTTTTATTGCAGTCATTTAAAACAGGCTGTCAACTGTGTGAAATTAACACAGGCAGCAATTTCTGTGAACAGGTCATAGCATGCAGAAGAAATTAAACACACCCAGGGGAGGGCCCTGTTCTCAGGAGAGTCAGAGGGTAACATATAGAAGTGATTCTCTCTCTCTCTCTCTGGAATCATAGTGAATACAGTAAGAGTTTTAACAACACCAGGTTAAAGTCCAACAGGTTTATTTGGTAGCAAATGCCATTAGCTTTCGGAGCGCTGCCCCTTCGTCAGATGGAGTGGATATCTGCTCTCAAACAGGACATACTAAGACACAAAATCAAGTTACAGAATACTGATTAGAATGCAAATCTCTACAGCCAACCAGGTCTTAAAAATACAGACAATGTGAGTGGAGGGAGCATTAAGCGCAGGTTAAAGAGCTGTGTATTGTCTCCAGGCAGGACAGCCAGTGAGATTCTGCAAGTCCAGGAGGCAAGCTGTGGGGGTTACTGATAGTGTGACATAAACCCAAGATCCCGGTTTAGGCCGTCCTCACGTGTGTGGAACTTGGCTATCAGTTTCTGCTCAGCGACTCTGTGCTGTCGTGTGTCGTGAAGACCGCCTTGGAGAACACTTACCCGAAGGTCATAGTGAATCACAGTAGAATACTGAAAAGAAGTAGCCCCCCTAGGGGACAGAAGAGCAGGATTCTCCGGTTATATTTTGTTCAGAAAACACAGATCCAACAAATAAAGTGTACTCCAATTTAGTGACAGCATCTGGACTTATTTATTTTCTCTCTCCTTATCTTCCTTCAGGTTTGGATATTAGTGCAACTTCTTAACAAAATGTCAAGGTGCCACTTTGGCTGTGTGCTCTGTATTCCAGCAGCCAATCCCAACTCCCAGTCTAATCTCTCATGGCTCCACTACTACAGCATTGCATTACAGTCATTAGTCTGTCATTTAGTTTGCCCCTGGCGAAGGTCACTTGCTTCAGGTGTTGAGTTTATGGGGAGGAGAGTGGGGGAGGAGTACTGAAATGCTTTCTCAGGTAAAACACATCAGTTGAGGTCCTGAGCTAAAGTTTCAAGTCTGGGTTGACTCTTTGACAAAGGGTCATCCAGACTTGAAATGTTGGCTCTATTCTCCCTCCACAGATGCTGTAAGACCTGCTGAGTTTTTCCAACATTTTCTGTTTTTGTTTCAGATTCCAGCATCCGCAGTAATTTGCTTTTACCAAATGAAGTCCGTCCCGATTCCTGTACCTGAAATAAAATGAGCTAACACAAAACAAAAACAGAAAAATGCTGGAAAACCTCAGCAGATCTCACAGCATCTGTGGAGAAACTATAGAGCCAACGTTTCGAGTCTACATGACCCTTCGTCAGAGCCATCTAAACGCGAAACATTGGCTCTATTCTCTTTTCTCAAATGCTGTCAGACCTGCTGAGATTTTCCTGCATTTTTCTGTTTTTGTTTCAGATTTCGGTATCTGCAGTATTTTGCATTAATAAAATGAGCTGCCTGGTTGATGAACAAACCACTGAAAGGGTGTTCTCTGTGGTGGTGGTTAATAAGTAGAAAGAAAGACATGGGCTGAATTTTCTGGTCCGTCCCATCTGGAATCTTCCAGTCCTGCCGAAGGCAACCCTGGGTTCCCCGGACATATGTGTCCTGTCAAAAGGACAGGCAGTTGGGCAAAGGTTGCATTGTTAGTAAGGAATTAAGTTAAATTGATAGCAAGAAGCAATATAGGATCAAAAGGCATAGAATCTCTGTGGGTAGAGTTGAGGAATCACAAAGCTAAAAGGCCCTGATGGGAGTTATGTACAGGCTCCTTAGCAGTAGTTAGGATGTGGAGCAGAAAATAAATCAGAAGATAGAAAAGGCATATAAAAAAGGCAATGTTACAATAATCATGGGGGACTCAATATGCAAGTGGACTGGGAAAGTCAGGTAGGTAGTGGATCCCAAGAAAAGGAATTTGTGGAATGTTTAAGAGATGGTTTTTTGGAGCAGCTTGTGACAGAGCCTACTAGGGAACAGGCAATTCTGGATTTGGTGATTTGTAATGAGGCAGACTTGATTAGGGAACTTAGGGGTGAAGGAACCCTGAGGGAGCAGTGACCACAATATGATAGAATTTACCCTGCAGTTTGAGAGGGAGAAGCTGGAATCAGATGTAACTGTATTACAATTAAATAAAGGTAACTACAAAGACATGAGGGAGGAGCTGGCCAGAGTTAATTGAAAAGGGAGCCTAGCAGGGAAGACAGCGGAACAGCAATGGCAGGAGTTTTTGTGAGTTATTCGGGAGGCACAACAGAAATTCATCCCAAGGAGGAGGAAACATGCTAAGGAGAGGACAAGGCATTCATGGCTGACGAGGGAAGTCAAGAACAGCATAAAAGCAAAAGAAAAAGCATAGAAAGTGCCGAGGATTAGTGGGAAGCCAGAGGATTGGGAAGCCTTTAAAAGTGAGCAGAGAACAACTAAAAAGCAATAAGGAGAAGATGAAGAAGTATGAGTGTAAGCTAGCTAGTAATATAAAAGAAGATAGGAAGAGTTTTTGCAATATATAAAAGGTAAGAGAGAGGCAAAAATAGACATTGAACCACTGGAAAATGAGGCTGGAGAAGTAGTAATAGGAAACAAAGAAATGGCAGAGGAACTGAATAGTTACTTTGCATCAGCCTTCACGGTGGAAGACACCAGTGGGATGCCAGAGCTCCAGGAGAATCAGGGGCACAGGTGAGTATAGTGGCCATCACTAAGGAGAAGGTTTTGGGGAAACGGAAAGGTTTGAAGGTAGATAAATCACCTGGACTGGATGGACTACACCCCAGGGTTCTAAAAGAGATAGCTGAGGAAATTGTGGAGGTATTGGTGGTGATCTTTCAGGAATCACTGGAGGCAGGGAGGGTCCCAGAGGACTGGAAAGTAGCTAATGTAATACCGCTGTTTATGAAGGGAGGGAGGCAGCAGACGGGAAATTATAGGCCAGTTAGCCTGACTTCGGTCATTGGCAAGATTTTAGAGTCCATTATTAAAGATGAGATCGCAGAGTACTTGGAAGTGCATGATAAAATAGGACAGAGTCAGCACGGCTTCATCAAGGGGAGGTCATGTCTGACAAATCTGTTAGAGTTCTTTGAGGAGGTAACAAGGAAGTTAGATAAAGGAGAATCAGTGGACGTGATTTATTTAGATTTCCAAAAGGCCTTTGACAAGGTGCCGCATAGGAGACTGTTAAATAAGTTAAGAGCCCATGGTGTTAAGGGTAAGATCCTGGCATGGGTAAAGCATTGGCTGAATGGCAGAAGGCAAAGAGTGGGGATAAAGGGATCTTTTTCAGGATGGCAGCCGGTGACCAGTGGTATGCCTCAGGGGTCGATGCTGGGACCACAACCTTTCACAATATATATTAACGATTTGGAAGAAGAAATTGAAGGCACGGTTGCTAAGTTTGCACATGATACAAAGATATGTAGAGGGACAGGTAGTATTGCGAAAGCAGGGGGCTGCAGAAGGACTTGAACAGGCTAGGAGAGTGGGCAAAGAAGTGGCAGATGGAATACAATGTGGAAAAGTGTGAGGTTATGCACTTTGGAAGGAGGAATGGAGGCATAGACTTTTCTAAATGGGGAAATGCTTAGGAAGTCAGAAGCACAAAGGGACTTGGGAGTCCTTGTTCAAGATTCTCTTAAGGTTAACATGCAGGTTCAGTTGGCAGCTAGGAAGGCAAATACAATGTTAGCATTCATGTCGAGAGGGCTAGAATACAAGAGCAGGGATGTATTTCTGAGGCTGTATAAGGCTCTGGTCAGATACCATTTGGAGTATTGTGAGCAGTTTTGGGCCCCATATCTAAGGAAGGATGTGCTGGCCTTGGAAAGGGTCCAGAGGAGGTTCACAAGAATGATCCCTGGAATGAAGAGCTTGTTGTATGAGGAATGGTTGAGGACTTTGGGTCTGTACTCATTGGAGTTTAGAAGGATAAGGGGGGATCTTATTGAAACTTACAGGATACTGGTGAGGCCTGGATAGAGTGGACGTGGAGAGGATGTTTCTACTAGTAGGAAAAACTAGAACTAGAGGGCACAACCTCAGACTAAAGAGACAATCCTTTAAAACGGAGATGAGGAGGAATTTCTTCAGCCAGAGAGTGGCGAATCTGTGGAACTCCTTGCCGCAGAAGGCTGTGGAGGCCAGGTCACTGAGTGTCTTTAAGGCAGAGATAGATAGGTTCTTGATTAATAAGGGGATCAGGGTTATGGGGAAAAGGCAGGAGAATGGGGATGAGAAAAATATCAGCCATGATTGAATGGCGGAGCAGACTCGATGGGCTGAGTGGCCTAATTCTGCTCCTATGTCTTACGGTCTTATGGACACGCAGCTGGTGAGCAACACATATCACCATTGACTTCAATGGGACTGGAAGACACTGCCGGTGGCCAATGGCGAGCCGCCTCCTTCGCCGGAAAACTCACCATTGCGCAGTGGGGGGTGGGGTAGAATTGGGGTAGAATTGTGGTAGAATCATAGAATCCCTACAATGCAGAAGGCAGGATTCGGCCCATTGAGCCTGCACCGACAACAATCCCATCTGGGCCCTATCCCTGTGACCCCAGTATTTACCCTCTAATCCTCCTGACACTAAAGGGCAATTTAGCATGGCCAATCAACCTAATCTGCACATCTTTGGACCATGGGAGGAAACAGGAGCACCCGGAGGAAACCCACACAGACACGGGAAAAACGTGCAAACTCCACACAGACTGTGATCTAAGGCCGGAATTGAACCCGAATCCCTGGTGCTGTGAGGCAGTAGTGCTCACCACTGTGCCACTGTGTCACCCTGCTGTAGTGTCATATAGAAAATAGCAATGTAGTGTTTTCTTTTCCTCTGATTCATGGTATGAATTGTGTTCAATTTAGTATTTGTTTCCTTAAAAAGAACATATTTTTGAAAAGGAAGGCTGAGGGATGACCTAATAGAGGTCTTTCAAATTCTGAAAGGTTTTGAGAATGCAGATACAGAGAGAATGTTTCCTCCAATGGAGGAAAATCAATTAAGACTGCAGGAGAATAGCATGCTGATTGGTTGGCAAGTGGATTCTGGTGGAGATGTTACCATGGAGACTGCAGCAGGGAACAGTTAAGTGCTCAACTTTGTACAAACCAGGAATCGACCCTGCTTGGTCAAGGCATTGCCGTTTTGAGTTTTGAAAATACAGGCTGCTTGGGTACTTTGCCTGTTGCAAACAGCTAACTTTCCATATTCATCACTTGTGCTCTTCGAAATGATACGCCAGTTATTGGGCCATACAGTCTCTCTACCTGGCATCACATCTGCACTGAAATTCATATACCACATCAGTACTGGGGAAGTTGCTAGAGTCTCTTATCAAGGATTTCATAACTCAGCATTTGGAAGGCAGTGGTATAATCAGATGAAGTCAGCATGGATTTACATAGGGGAAATCATGCTTGACAAATCCACTGGAATTTTTTTGAGGATGTAACTAGTAGAGCTGACTGAGGAGAACCAGTGGATATGGTTTATTTAGATTTTCAGAAGGCTTTTGACAAGGTCTCACATGACAGAGTGGCACGTAAAGTTAAAGCACATGGGATTGCAGGTAATGCCTAGAGATGGATAGAAAGCTGGTTAGCAGATAGGAAGCAAAAGGTTGGCATAAATGGTTTGTTTTCTTATTGGCAGTCAGTGACTAGTGGGGTCCCGCAGGAATCTGTGCTCGGACCCCAACTGTTCACATTATATATTAATGATTTGGAAGAGGGAACTGAATGTATTATCTCCAAATTTGCAGATGATATAAAGTTGGGTGGGAGGGTGAGCTGTGAGGATGATGCAGAGATGCTTCAGCGTGATTTGGACAAGCTGATTGTGTTGTCATATACATGGCAGATGCAGTATAATGTGGATAAATGTGAGGTTATCCACTTTGGTAGTAATAATAGGAAGACAGATTATTACTTGAATGGATGTAAATTGAGAGGGGTGGATACTCAGAGACCTTGGTGTCCTCATGTATCAGTCCCTGAAAGTAAGCACGTAAGTACAGCAGGCAAATGGTATGTTGGCCTTCATGGCGAGAGGATTTGAGTATGGGGATGCTGTAAAGAGCATTGATGAGGCCACACCAGTTTTGGTGTCCTTATTTGAGGAAAGATGGGATACAGTGAAGGTTTACCAGGCTGATTCCTGGGTGGCAGGTCTGTCATATGAGGAGAGACTAAGTTGGTTAGGATTATATTCACTGGAGTTTAGAAGAATGAGAGGGGATCTCATAGAAATTTATAAAATTCTAAGAGGTCGGACAGGGTAGATTCAGAAAAAATATTCTCAATGGCGGGGAAGTCCAGAACTAGGGGTCATAGTTTGAGGATAATAGAACTGAGATGAAACATTTCTTCACCCAGAGGGTGCTGAATGTGTGAAATTCACTACTTCAGAATGTCATTAAGGCCAAAACGTCTGATTTCAAGAAGAAATTAGATGTAGCTCTAGGGGCTAAAGGGATGAAGTGATAGGGGGGAAAGAGGGAATCAGGATATTAAATTCGATGATCAACCATGATAATGAATGGTGAAGCAGGCTCAAAGGGCCGAATGGCCTACTCCTGTTTCTAGTTTCTATGTTTCTAGATTACTCATTTGTGTTAGAGGCAGAACATCTTTTTGGCTTGATGGCAGCATCCTGTTAGTGGCAATACCCCTCGTTACTGCGTGTAATGGCTTGCTTCACCTGTTGCTCAAGTTTTTGAGGCATCTTGCACCTTCAGGATAATCTGAGATAGACTGAACAATTTTCCAGACCGAAAGTGATGGCCATAGACCCAGTCATGAGTTTGTGCGATATACAGCAAGCAATGGTCTGATCAGGATAGCCATTACCTTGAAGGGTGCCTCGATGTGCCTGATTTTAGCATCAAGTTTGCACGTTGAACAAATAGCTGAGGTTGCAGATGAGACTAATCTTACAATGCATGGAACTGTAGAAATCCCAACGCTTATATTGACAGTGAAAGGAGGCTTGCAGCAGACAACAGTAGAAAACCAAATGACAAATTTCTCAATCTGTGTGTAGAGGGAAGGAAGCTTGTTTGACTGCTCTATTTCAAAGGTGAATTGTGGGATAAAATTTCACAAACAATTGAGCAACAGATGAAGCTAGCTGTTGCATGCTGTTAAAGTTGGAAGTTTATTTATTAGTGTCACAAATAGGCTAACATTAATGGTGCAATGAAGTTATTGTGAAAATCCCCTAGTCGCCACACTCTAACACCTGTTCAGGTACACTGAGGGAGAATTTAGCATGGCCAATCCACTTAACCAGCACGTCTTTCGGACTTTGGAGGAAACCGGAGCCCCCGGAGGAAACCCATGCAGACACGGGGAGAACGTGCAGACTCCGCACAGTCACCCAAGCCGGGAATCGAACCCAGGTCCCTGGCACTGTGAGGCAGCAGTGCTACTGTGCCACCCTAAGCAGTAGCAACATCAGTGGTGTTCTCCACTAACAAGATGTTGCCATCCAACCAAAAAGATGTTCTGCTTGTTGTAAAAATAAGTATTGTGGATTATGATTTTTAGAGCCGGTGGGATGCCAGGTATTCAGGCTGCACATCCGAATGGCTGGAGGATCATATCAAATAGCATGTCCCTTCAACTGTTCGCAATGTGCAAAATACTGACTGCACCCAACTAGTCCGTGTTTGCAAAACTCAAACATTAGTGTCCAATATTAGATATGATTCTGCTTTTGGACAACACTTGCTAAACAATGCTGACTGTGCTAAGAATTACACAGAAAAGGACTTTAAGATTGTCAGTCCGGCTTGCAGTGTGACTCACTTGCACATACTAGAAGCCACATATATGTACAAACAGGGCCTTATCCTTTGCAGACAGAAGGAACATGTGCATACATTGTGTCTTTTTCAACTCAACAAAATCTTGATGAACAATACTTTCCCCGTTCATTCCTCATGGCAATGATTTGACCAATCAGAGTTGACCTGCCCAGTTTGAATTTGAACAAAGCTGGGCAGTTAATTGTTCTAAGCTGCATTCTGCATTGAAATGCCCCCATCAATCAGAATCCACTTGTCAGCCAATCGGCAATAAATTCTTTCCCCCCCCTGACTGTTTGGTAATTTCTTATGAGCTGTCCTGATGAGTACAAGATGAAAAACTTCGACAGCATGACTCTTTCTTTCAGCAATTCTCAAGTTCTGTACCACTAAACAATAATTTTATTTTAGCCATTTTCCTTTCCTAGCTGGCTGTCTGTGAGAATTCCTCAATGTGATTAGTTGGAAAACTTGATGGCATTGCTGCAACCCCACATAGGACATCCCAGTAAAGAATGCAGAAATCATTTGCAATATCGATGCAGGGCAATAGAGTTAACCTTTTCACCACAGTGAAGCTAGGTTGCTCAGACAATCTTGGTTTGCGGTCAATGGCTTTGAGACTGCAAACCCCTATGTCAATAGGGTGAGGTCAAGTAAGGTGGAAGGAGGTTCGTGTGGAATATAAACTTCGGCATAAATCTGTCATGCTAAATGGCCTGTTGCGGTCCAGTTAATAGTGTGCAAAGATAATGTTAAATATGTTACCTGTCAAGCAGTAGCTTGACAGTTTATTCTAATTTGGAAGACTGTTTTCTTGTAGCATGGGACTGGATGACAATGTTTTTAGTGATGATGAAGATGTATTATTTTGCTTACCCTTTCATTCTTGCTTTGGGGACATTAGTCCAATTAAAGCATACCCACCATCACTTTGTTGAAAAACTTTTTCCTCCATTCTTAAAGTTACAAATCCAATGCACAGTGTGGACCGGGCAGATCTGAAGCTAATCCTTGCTTGCTCCAAAAACCAAATTCAAATTCCAATTGAATCCATTTCAAGGTCCCCACAAGAGAGACAAACAAGATCCAAGCTGACGAGAAAAGGCATTGCACCCTATTCTGATGCTTGATTTTAGCCAAAAGGCTGAGGGGCGACCGTCACTTCACCTTAAATTGTTTAACTCTTCTTAGACTACAGATTATACCTGGTATTTTCCTCATCTGCTTAATTCAATGCAACCTGGCAGGGTGCATGTACCCAACAATCCATCATTGAAATAGTTTGTATTCCAAATATTTCATCGTCAGAGTGTGCCAGCACATTGAAAATTAACCTGTCGATATTTATTGCTCAGCCAACACCACTAAAATAGATTATAATTTCCACAGTTTTTGCAACATTCTGTGTGTAAGTTGCCTGTTGCCTTTCCATACTCTACTTTTTAAAGTATAGTTATTGTTGTACTTTACTGGTTATAAAGTGCTTTTGGATGATTTACAGTCATAAAAGGCATTATAGAAATGTGAGTTTCTTTTTTTCCTGATTACCATCTGTACCTTTTTATTGTAAATAGTCATTGTCATACATTTAAGAGATTCAGAATTGCAGTCATTCACAGAACCTTGTTGAATAATATGTTTGTTTTATTAATTGGCATTTATAAATGAAGTCTTTTTCTGGGTCTTCGACAATAGGTTTGTCAAGTATCATTTTACAGTTTTTCTTTAAAAAAAAATCACACCATACTTTTCAGAGCACTGCAATGTTTATAAATACCATCTTAAAGTTTTGGCTGCTTAGAATGTTCCAGTGACCTGTCATGTCAAGGGAGAGTCGAGTAATCGGGCTGCCATGAGATTTTGTGACAAATGTTCTGTGGAATGATAAGCCATACAACTCCCTTTTCTGATGCACATGCTGGAATTTCAGCAGTGACTCTAGTCTGTGATTATTGTCCCTTGTATTTTTAAGCATGTGTCATGGCCAGCACCGGCATGTCATGTCCTGAACTTCAAACTTATTTTAAAACATGACACAAAGAGATTGGAAAAGATGGCTGCCCAAGGTCACCTGACTTCCTTTGTGGACTAGAACCACTCTCCTGTCTCAAGGGAGAATAAAAAGAACATTCCAGTGTGATTTGAGTATATGCCCTTCCCTGAAACCAATCAAAAGGGTATTACTTGATTTGAATGGGTCATTCTGAAACAAAGACACTGGGTGGGATTTTATGGCCTCGCTCGACCTGAGACCGGAAAATTCCACCCGAGGTCAATAGATCTTCCCATTGTCTGCCCCTTGCCCGCTCCGATTCCTGTGGCAGGCGGAGCGATAGAATTCCAGTGACTGTCTTAAACCATCAAAGATGTTGGGTAATCAACATGAACACCCAAAAAATGCTTGCAACTTGCGGGGAAAAGCCACATGGATGAAACCACCTTGTCTTTGTTAGTTTAAAAGGTTAGCTAGGAACTTTGCGCAGGCAAATCCACCAAAGCCACCAGAAGCTTCAATTCACCCAGTCTATGAACCAGACTCATAAACAACCTGCGAGACATCAGGTAGCCAGAATACGTACCCTATTTCAGTTTAAATTTAATCCGAGAATCCACCTCCCTGAAATTCAATTACAATAAACGTCACGACCTGCTCCAAACCTTTTGCTCTGTAAGACCCTCAAATCATCAAATCCATTCAAAAGACCACAAGCCTGCCAAGTGTGAGATCGAAGATCATAAATCAGAGACTGAGATCACTGTAATCTGTGAAAGTGCATGGTCTTTATCTGTATCCACTCTTCATGCAGCTGGGCGCATGAGTGAGATTATGTGTAGGTGACATTATTTAATTTGGGTAAGTGTGTGAGAATACATCTTTATTTTTAAATTCACAAAAGCTTGCTGCTCAAATGTTTAATTGTCATACACACCACAGGGGTAGGAAAACACACACCTCTTTCCATATAAAATACATTGACAATGGCGAGTCTGTGACACATGCCAATACTATTGGGGGAAATCTTTGAAGCCATTTGAATTCAAGTCAGTGGGAGAGGGAATAAAATGAGCACCTTCAGAGAACAAATGTTTGACCACAAGATAATATAATGCAAATCATTTTAAAATTCACATCTTGCACATAATAACTTCAATTTTAAGATGACCACACAGTATTTCAAGGTATTTCTAGATGAGGAAAGACTTTGAATCTATTCTGAGTTATTAATCTATAGGACTCAAACTATAGTATGCAGTTTTGAAAAACAATTTGAGGGGTTTTGGCTTCATCACTCTGGTGCCAACAAGGGAGCAGGTCCTTTACATTTAGTAATGTGCAATGATACAGCATTAAGTAATATTCTCATTCTCATAGTAAAGGAACCACCAGGCAACAGTAATCATAACATGATGAAATTTTACATCAAGGTTTGAGGGTGAGGTGTGGGCCTAAAACTTGTGTCTTAAACTTAAAGAAGGCAATTACAAAGGGTATGAAGCCAGAGTTGACTAAAGTGAACTGGGAAAATAGATTAAAAGGTAGGACAGTAGAAAAGCAGTGAAAGATACCTCAGGAGATATTTCATAACTCTTAGCAAAATATACTCTGAGAAAGATACACACTCCATGGCTAATTAGGGAAGTTAGGGACAGTATCAAATTGAAAGAAAGAAAAAATTATACCTGACTAAACTAGGTTGAGGTTATGCAGTATGCAACAGATCTCCAAGGTCCTGGCATGTCCTCACAAACAGCCTCTTAGAGTGGTCCAGGCACTGGAAGCATTAAGTACCCCAAATGTCTGTTCAATCTCATTTCTAATGGCTTTCTTTACAGACATGCTGCCCATATGTGCATAGCATATCATTGGTGGATCCTGAGTGCCAACTTGCCCTTGCTATGGTTGTTCAAATGTAGGTGGCACAGTAGGTTGCCACAGAATGAAGAAATTGTGACAGCTGCCAAGAGAGTGGGCATTGATCTGCATATTCACATACCAGCTGGAGGCTGAGGTTGTAGAATCCTTTTTGATGGTGACACATTGTAAAGTTGACATGTGACACCCATGAAGTGCAGTTGACGACACCCTGAATCATGGGGCAGCCTCCATTCCTCATGTAACCGCATGTTTGCTCCATCTGCTTCTCACTGATGAGAGAGAATGAAACGTTTGTAGCTCTCTTTGCAAACAGAAACTCCGTGACCACACTTAGATACAATAGTGGTCAGGGAACTGGGCCATGTTGCCTGCTCCAGGCTGGAAGGAGCTCGATACATAAAAGTTCATAGCCATTGGCAATGCTTTCCTCCCCCTACTCTGAGGTTATAGCTCGATCAGGTGGCAGATTTGAGTGAGGACATCCTGAAGTACAGTTTTAAGTAACAGAATTGCTCTCTGAAGATTCTAACTGGATATGACTACCTCCTTCTTAGAATCACTGGCATGGAGACAGGCCCTTCAGTCCAAACTGGTCCATGCTGACCAAAATGCCCATTTAAGCTAACCCCATTTTCCTGCATTTGGCCCATATCCCTCTGTGGAATCATAGATTCTACAGCACGGAGGCAGGCCCGTCTGCCCCTCTCCTCCCCCTGCCTCAGCCAACAGTTTGACCTGTTCTGTGTTGCCTCTGCTCATTCATCTTGTCATGCCCAAGGAGACAGCATACTGCTTGTCTGGGAGCAACTGATCAGTCCTTGAAGTCAGTTCCAAGTCCTCCAGCACCTGCCCCACCACTCTCTCTAGACTTTAGTAACATTAATCAACTCTAGAAACCACCAAACACTTCCACAATTAAAGCAACAGGAAATCAATCAGCAACTAACCTGGAAGCACTGTTGGTTTTGTGCTGCTCAGCTATGTGTGTTTAAGAGACAGTATTAGCTGGGTCGTTTGAAGTTCATATTGGCAGCACTTGCATTAAATCAGTGTTAAATTCTGACTGGCTACAATCTGCCAACTCTTCATACTTCTGGTTGTTCCTTAGAAATGCATTAACTCCCTCATCAAAGTACTACCTCGAGGTGTGTACATCAGAGACCATCCTAGAGTCAAACAGCACTCATTGTGCTGAAAGAGAGGGCACTACCAAGCTGATTTTTTCAGTCTCGGAGCTTTGAAAGCAGGCAGCTATTTTAGGAGACAGTTGTCCAAGACGTGGTGACTGAAAAAGCACCCACACTTCCCGCCTCCCCCACCCCCACACCCCACCTTGGTGGAGAAACAATTATTGAATTACAAGACAAAAACATCTTAATTTTATATTTTTGTCTCTATTTCAGAACAAAATCATCAAATGAAGAAAAGACTTGTGAAGATGCACAATGCCAGCAGTATCAGGGAGCATCTCGATATCTTACAGACCACAATTACCCCAACACATCTTCCGACCAAAGGGCCCAAACTGGCCAATGTGACCCAACAGCATTCAAGACACAAACGCTTTTTGTCATATCCAAGAATTGTGGAGGTCATGGTCACTGCTGACAGCAAAATGGTGCAACATCATGGGAGAAATTTGCAGCACTACATTTTAACGCTTATGTCAATAGTAAGTAAGCATCAGCAAATGGGGGCATGTGTTCGTACAAATGTGAGCAAATAATAGCAGTGGAAAGAGGTAATTTGTACCTTGTTTGCTTTACTGTTACTTCCCTCCCCAGTGTTGGAAATGCTGCTCTTGGTCGTAAGAAGAAACAAGTAAATTGCATTCGGTAGAAAAAATACTGTTTAAAAAAAATTAATCCTGCTTAAAATATAAGAGAACGATCGATGTAAAGAACTATTGTTTCAAGATCCAGGATTCACCAAAGTTAGCATGCTGTTTAAATTTTAAAAATTCATTCGTGGGAAGTGGGCATCGCTGGCTGGGCCAGCATTTATTGCCCATCCCCAGAACTGAATGGCTTGCTGGGCCATTTCAGTGGGCAATTAAGAATAGATTGGTAAGCAGTGGGTCAGGTTGAGTAAGTATTTACTACTTTTATCATTCATAGTTTGTAAGGTCTTTTTGTGGTTTATAGTTTGTATATTCTGCAGTAATGAGGATCAGGAAAAAAGGGCCCTAGAGAATTGATTTAACAGGTTTAATTTAAAGGATCAAAACAGAAAATGCTGGAAAATCTCAGCAGGTCTGACAGCATCTGTGAAGAGAGAATAGAACCAATGTTTCGAGTCCAGATGACCCTTCGTCAGAGCTCTGATAAAGAGTCAGCTAGACTTGAAACGTTGGCTCTATTCTCTCCCCACAGGTGCTGTCAGACCTGCTGAGATTTTCCAGCATTTACTGTTTTTGTTTCAGATTCCAGCATCCGCAGTATTTTGCTATTATCTTAATTTAAAGGGGTAAGTCATAGAACATAGAACATTACAGCGCAGTACAGGCCCTTCGGCCTTCGATGTTGCGCCGACTAGTGGAACCAATCTAAAGCCCCTCTAATCTACACTGTTCCAATATCATCCATATGTTTATCCAATAACCATTTGAATGCTCATGGCAGGAGAGCATGGTGTTCTGTGAACTTTTGAGGAAAGGCCGTTGATGGATAGGCTGACAGACAGGATGTTGAGGGAAGGTTGGGGGGCTGGGCTGGAGCGACGAGTGCACGGAATGTGGGGGTGTTGAAGGGGGTTGGCTATGCCAACCTGTACCAAGGCACTGCCTGGCCATGTCTCTCCTCCGGGGGCTATACTTACCTGTACACCGCCAGACAGACTCCCACAACAGGTTAAAGTCTGTGTGAACCTGTTGTAAACTTGGTGTGGTTTGAAGCTATGCTGAGGGGTTAAGATATGGTGGTGGGAGATGTTTAATTATATTAAAATACATGCAGATGGGTGTGAACCTCATGATGCCATCAGCGAGGGGAGGGGAAGATCCAAAGTTGTGTTCTCATCGGCGAGAACTGCGACTTCCGAATCTTGAGCCCCTGATAGCATTACACAGATGATGAATGTGGGCTCAAGATCGCCCCCTTTATTTCATTGGAGGCAGTTCAGATCATAGAAATCATAGAAACCCTACAGTACAGAAAGAGGCCATTCGGCCCATCGAGTCTGCACCGACCACAATCCCACCCAGGCCCTACTCCCATATCCCTACATATTTACCCAACTAATCTCTCTAACCTATGCATCTCAGGACACTAAGGGCAATTTTTTAGCATGGCCATTCAACCAAGCCCGCACATCTTTGGACTGAGGGAGGAAACCGGAGCACCCGGAGGAAACCCACGCAGACACGAGGAGAATGTGCAAACTCCACACAGTCCCAAGCCGGGAATCGAACCCAGGTCCCTGGGGCTATGAAGCAGCAGTGCTAACCACTGTGCTACTGTGCCGCCTGTTATCATGGTCTCCCTGGTATGGAGGGACTATCTTTCCTCGGGTGGATGGAGCTATTACAAGGGGGCATAACTATAGGGTTCATGGTGGGAGATACAGGACGGATATCAGAGGTAGGTTCTTTACACAGAGAGTGGTTGGGGTGTGGAATGGACTGCCTGCAGTGATAGTGGAGTCAGACACTTTAGAAACATTTAAGCGGTTATTGGATAGGCACATGGAGCACACCAGGATGATAGGGAGTGGGATAGCTTGATCTTGGTTTCAGATAAAGCTCGGCACAACATCGTGGGCCGAAGGGCCTGTTCTGTGCTGTACTGTTCTATGTTCTATGTTCTATGAAAGCTTAAACAGGTTGGGACTCTACTCATCACAATTTAGAAGAATGAGAGGCGATCTTATTAAAACATATAGGATACTTAAAGGACTTGACAGGGTGAATGCCGAGAGGATGTTTCCCCTCATGGGAGAGTCTTGGACCAGAGAGCATAGTCTCAGAATAATGGGGTGCCAATTTAAGACTGAGATGAGGAGAAATTTCTTCTCTGAAGGTTGTGAGTTTTTGGAACTCTTTGCCACAGAGAGCTCTGGGAGCAGAGTCCTTGTGTATATTAAGGCTGAGATAGATAGATTTTTGATCAGTAAGGCTATTAAGGATTATGGGGAATCAGCAGGAAAGTGGATATGAAAAATATCGGATCAGCCATGATCCTGCGAATGGCAAAGCAGGCTTGAGGGGCTGAATGGCCTACTCCTGTTCCCATTTCTTACGGTCTTCCTTAAAGGGCATTCCTGAACCAGACAGGTTTTACAATTTACAAAGGCTTCATGGTCACCCAATGGCTAGTTTTTGTTTAAATTCCAGATTTATTAGTGGAAATTAAATTTCACCAGCTGCCTTGGTGGGGTTGGAACCCATGACCCAAAGCCTGAGTCTGTGCCATTACCACTACGCCATGGCCAATACCATTACCCCTACATAAGGCAGTAATAGTGGGGGCCATGTGCTTGGTCAAAGCAGGTTTTAAGAGTCATAAAGGCAGAAAGCCAGGTAGTGACAGAGCACTTCAGGAAGAGGATTCCAAAGCTTAGGACCTTGGCAGTCAAAGGCATGCATAGTTAGTAATGGTTCACTCATTTCCTTTCGGGAAGGAAATCTGTTGTTCTTGAGTCTACATGTGACTCCAGACTCACAGCAATGTGGTTGACTCGCAACTGCCCTTGGCAACTAGGGATGGGGAATAAATGCTGGCAGTGACACCCCCAAATGAATAAAAAAAAATAGTGGGGCAGAGAAACCGGGATGTGCGGCTGGCTAAAATGGGAGGAGTGCGTTTATCTCGGAGTGCTGCAGGGCTGGAGAGATTACAAGAGTGGCAAAGCGATAAAGAGATTGGAAACCAAGAATGAGATCATTAATTCCCTGAGATCATTTTCAGAATTAGCTGGTGGGAGCCATGATTATGGCTCGTCGTACTTTGGTATTCAGTGTGTACGCATCCAATAATTGAAATTAAGGCGTTTTAGAGAGTAGTGATCGTGATTTCCAGAATGAATCTCTGACACCCTGTGCATCACAGAGTGCCTTAGCGGGATTCCCTCTGGACATCAGTGGGCGGGACCTATTCCTGAGCGGGCCACAGCGCATGCGTCGATCTGTCAGAGCAGAGATTGGCACGTGCACTGTGGCCCCATATTGCTAGTTGCTGGCCAGCCTTGCAACCCCTCCCATCACTGGCCTACTGACCCTGCCCCCCCCCCCACTGCCCGATCACTGGCTTCCCGGACTTTTCGTCCCTGCTGGCAACCCCGACCAACCCCTGCCCCGCTCCCCCCGCCCCAAATCCGGATGGCCAGCCCTGATCACCTCTTCCCTCCCTCTGTCAGTGATCACAGTGCAGAGTGGCAGAGGGACTCACCCAATAAACCCTGCCCCCTTGGCACTGCCTGATGCCTAGTGTGCATTGCCAAGGTGCCCCTTGGGCATTGACAGTTTGTCCATTGGGCAGTGTCAGGGTGCCAGGCTGGTATAGTCCAAGAAGCGACCCTTATCCCTGACCTCCTGGGGGGAGCCTTAAAGGCCTCTCCTCCCTCCAATGGGGTTGGATGCCTGTTCCACATTAGTGGGGATCAGGAGTGAACCACTCCTGACAGGGGGGAGACGCCAGCGGGGCTGGAGACTTCAGTCCCAGGCTTGCTAATGAAATGCAAATGCTGATTTCCATATTGTAATCAGCTCTGCGTTGATTTCCAGCGTGGAGCTGATTACGCTGGAAATCTTAGGCTGGGAGATTTGCAGAACATGGTGGGCTGAGAGAATCACCCCTGCTCCACCCCCTCCTCCCTCTATTTTTATGCCTGATTTTGAACAGTGCTTTCCTGGAGCCTCATGCTGGGTGATTGTTAACAGGTGCTTGCAGTTTAACCCAGTTGACCATTCTGTATGAGTAATTAGAGAGACACGGAGAGTTAGCAGGCTGATGTGGGGGGATGCAGCGATTAGCCTGTGAGGGGTTTGGGGGACAGGCTGGCTGGTAGCGTTGGTGCTGGGGTAAGTTGAGTGTTGACTGGTCTATTGTTAGGGGCGGGACTGATCAATAAGTTGTTTGGAGCATGGTGTTCTCTGAACTTTGGAGGGAAAGGAGTTGAACATGGGCTGACAGGCGGGATGATGGTAGGTAGGTTATCGAGGGGGTTCGGGATGGAGTGACGAGTGCACAGTATGTGGGTATGGTGAAGAATGGTGTGTCGGGGTGAGAGGTTGGAGTGAAGGATGGTTGACCTCTCTTGACAATGTGAATGGGGTGCAAGGCAGTGGTGGTATCAGTGTTGGTTGGTTTGTTGGTGATGGGGAGGGGCCAGTAGAGTGGAGCATAGCTGTCAAGGGTAGTATTGGTAAGCTAGCCTAGTGAGCGGCAGCAGAATGTCCAGACAAATAAGCAGATAATCCTGGAAAGCACTGCAGCAAAGACTGACCTTATCCTTGTCTATCATTCACGTGAATAGTATTCAGCAGGGGTCTGGTTTGGAAACCCGAAGGGTTCCTTTACTCTATCCCTCCTTAACTCAGGAACAATGAAGCTATTTGTGTCACACACACTAATACCCATACTAGAATCAGGTAACTCACCATACAATGGGAACTTGAGACTGATACACATACATGTGCATCCATTGCACAAATGCACACTCTCACACGCATTCTCACTTCTAATAATTCAGCGCATTTTATATCACACTTCAGCATTGGTATTATGAACAGTGGCATTGTCTTCCGATTGAGACAATAATCTGCAGCCCTGCCTGCCTCTCATGATAGAAACATTTGCACTTTAATGGCCACTGGATGTTTCGAAACACTTTACAGCCAAAAGTAATTTTTGAGTCGCAGTCACTGTGTAGATGTGACAGCCAATTTGCACTCAGCAAACTCTGAAAAATGGAGATGTGATAATGACTAGATAACATGCTTTGTGATGTTGATTGAAGGATAAATATTGGGCAGGACACTGGGGATAACTCCCCTGCTCTTCTCTGAAATAGTGCACCGGCCCAAGCAGGCAGGCCTTGGTTTGAAAGATAGTGCAACACTCCCTCAGTACTGCACTGGAATGCCAGCCTAGAATTTTGTGCTCAAGTCCTGGGACTTGAACTTGGATCCTTGTGGTTCAGTGGTGAACGTGCTGCAAGTTAAGTCACTCAAAGAGGAGTAAGGTTCTCTGGAGTCCTGGCCACACTCTCATCCTGACACCAATGGACCTGGATTGTGGTGGTTGATTTCATTTGCTGTTTGTGGGGATGTGGTGTTCATCCTGCCATGTGTGCCTAATGCAGGTTTATAGGTGACATTTTGAGTCAATCCACAATTCCTGGAACTTACTGTTCCTGAAGTAATTCCTAGTGAATTCCTAGTAACATTTTACGTAATCCTGCACATTGGCACCTTGTTAAGCTATCATGCTTATAAAACTTCATAAGAAGTCTCACAACACTAGGTTAAAGTCCAACAGGTTTACTTGGAATCACGAGCTTTTGGAGCGCCGCTCCTTCATCAGGCGGAGTGAGCAGCGCTCCGAAAGCTCGTGATTCTGAATAAACCTGTTGGATTTGAACCTGATGTTGTGAGACTTCTTACTGTGCCCACCCCAGTCCAATGCACGCATTTCCACATAAAGCTTCTGTCCGGTTTGAAGGTTCATTACTCTTTATCATCAAGTAGTGGATTTTGTCTTTATGGGCTGGGATTGGGATCTTTGCCGACTTTACCTCCTTTTGAGGCATTTAACCACCACCTCAAAGATAAATGAGCTTTTTGATACGTACATTTTTTCTGGTATTGTTAAAGGGGATTGTTGTGAGGTATGTATCGTCATGTGCTTCAATTGTTTTACTGATGTTTTTAATTTGAATGTGTCAGCAATTCCGATAGTTGTCTCTTTGATCTCAACAGTTCTTTTTTTTTCACTGGAGTTTTAAGCATTTAAAAACTCTTCTTTGTGCATGTTATTATTATTGGAATGTTCCTCCTCCAGCCTGTTTTATCATTCGGTCAGTAAGACCACTGTTGGAGGGAACTGCTATATAAATCACCCAGTGGGGTTTCACATGCTCTGTCTGAGTGAGAGGGTTAAGCACAAAGCCAAGTGTATCCTGTTGGTGGCATGGGTGAGTTTGCTATTTGGGGACTGGCATCAGAGGCATGCTGGCTGTACACTTGATTGGCCAGTACATACCTTCTACCAATATGGGGTAAGGTCTCGATTGGTTTATTTTGAAATAGTAAGAAGTCTCACAACATCAGGTTAAAGTCCAACAGGTTTATTTGGAATCATGAGCTTTCGGAGCCTTGCTCCTTCATCAGGCGAATGGAGAGGTAGGTTTCACAAACACAGCATATATTGACAAAGACACGATTGCAAAATAATGGTTGGAATGCGAGTCTTTACAGGTAATCAAGTCTTTACAGGTACAACAGTGCGAGTGGAGAGATGGATAATCACAGTCACAGATGGATAAAGACAGTCCAGTCTTACGCCAGGACTGTTAGTAGGATTTTGCAAACCCAGGCCAAATGGTAGTGTGACTTGAACCCAAGATCTCGATTGAGGCCGTCCTCATGCGTGGTGAACTTGGCTATCAGTTTCTGCTCGGCGATGCTGTGTTGTCGTGTGTCTTGAAGGTCGCCTTGGAGAACGCTTACCCGAAGATCAGCGGCTAAATGCCTTGACTGCTGAAGTGTTCCCCGACAGGAAGGGAGCACTCCTGCCTGGTGATTGTCACGTGGTGTCCATTCATCCGTTTTCGTAGTGTCTGCAGGGTCTCGCCGATGTACCATGCCTCGGGACATCCTTTCCTGCAGCGTATGAGGTAGCCTCATAGCCATTTTGAAATGACAGTACGGGGACACTTGCCATTGCTTTAAAGACATGTTTGTGACAGCCAATCAGCTGTGAACATTTCAGCTCTTCAATATGTGAAGTTTGCTGAGTTCTCCCAGTATTATAAATTGTCTGTAATGTCGTCACTGATGCCCAATGCAGCAGCCTCTGTTGTTGTGTTTTATTGCTTTATAAAGTCATTCACTGTTGATTTGTTGGAGATTATGTGGGTATGTTCTGTTTCCCTCCTTCGTCACCACTTTCTCCTGAAGAATGCTCACGTTTTTAATTAGTTTGTCTTGAGCCTGCACTCAGCACGTTACTCAACCTCTGCATCTCGATAAATTATACATGATTTGTTGAAAAGCCAGTTCTAATTGGAAAACGCTCGTGTTGAATTACTAACATTTTTGGTATTGTAGTGGCAGGTGCATAGCAACTTGTTAACCCCTGAAACACTGAGACACACTTCCAGTTTAAAAACTGGACTTTTATTTTGTCAAAGCACCAAAAGATTTTCACATGATCTTTTTCACCAGAGCAGTTTGTTGAATTACTGTGGCACTGTTTTTAAACCAGTTTGATTTTAATACTAGAAATCTTGGAAATCAAAGTTCTTTTTCCAAGGCAACGTTTTCTGAATGAATGAGAGATTCCCAAGTGGCATGAGGATAGAGCTTGTGTAATCTGTTCCCACTCAGTCAGAGAAGGAGCATCCAACAATATAACCGCTTACAAAAGGCCAGTGTTGGCCTTTTTTTTCAAGCAGACTTCACATGGTGAGAGGTGTGAAAGTTAAACAAATGGGAAAACCTTTAACAAAAACAGAAAATGCTGGAAAATCTCAGCAGGTCTGACAGCATCTGTGGAGAGAGAATAGAGCCAACGTTTCATGTCTGGATGACCTTCATCAGAGCTCCTTTACCTTTGTCAACCTTTGCATTTGTCAATGCGCTTATGTTTAATACTGCCCCCAAAGTCTCTCCGTAGACAACATGGGTTTACCATATACTCAATGTGTTTTGTGGTTTGAGATTCATTTATAGTCAAGGAGCACTCAGCTACACATTAATCCTCGTATATCAATCAATGGAGTCTTTGACGCTACTAGACAAGAGTCTTTCAGAAACTGTGTTAGGATTTATTTTTTCATTTTTGCTCGTGGGATGTGTGCATCGCTGGCTAGGCCAGCATTCATTGCCCATCCCTAATTATCCTTGAGAAGTTGGTGATGAGCCACCTTCTTGAACTGCTGCATGCCACATGGTGTAGGTACACCTACAATGCTGTCAAGGAGGGAGCTCCAGGATTTTGAACCAGCGACAATGAAGGAACGATGATGTATTTCCAAGTCAGGATGATGAGGGGCTTGGAGAGCAACTTGCAAGTGGTGGTGTTCCCAGGCATCCTGTAACCTTGTCCTGCTAGATGGTGGTGGTCATGGGTTTGGAAGGTGCTGTCAAAGGAGTCTTGGTGAGTTGCTGCAGTACATCTTGTAGATGGTACATGTTACTGCCACTGTGTGTTGGTGGTGGGGGGAGTGAATGTTTGTGGATGTAATGCCAATCAAGCGGGCTGCTTTGTCCTGGATGGTGTTGAGCTTCTTGAATATTGTTGGAGCTGCACTCATCCAGGGAAGAAGTGGAGAGTATTCTATCACACTCCTGACTTGTGTCTTGTAGATGGTGGACAAGCTTTGGGGAGTCAGGAGCTGAGTTACTCACCACAGGACTCCCAGCCTCTGACCAGCTCTTGTCGCAACTGTATTTATATGGCTAGTCCAGTTCAGCTTTCTCGTCAATGGTAATCCCCAGGATGCTGATCGTGGGGAAATCTGTGATGTTGATGCCATTGAATGTCAACGGGTGATGGTTAGATTCTGTCTTGTTGGAAATGTTCATTGCCTGGCACTTGTGTGGTGCAAATTTTACTTGCCACTTGTCAAGCTCAAGCCTGGATATTATCCAGGTCTTGCTGCATTTGGACATTCAGTATCTGAGGAGTTGTGAATGATACTGAACATTGTGTGAGCTTCCCACTTCCAATTTTATGATGGAAGAAAGGTAATTGATGAAGCAGCTGAAGATGGTTGGGCCTAGGACACTCCCTGAGGAACTCTTGCAGTGATGTCCTGGTGCTGAGATAATTGACCTCCAAAAACCACAACCATCTATCTTTGTGCTGGGCATGACTGATCATTTCCCCCCTGATTCCCATTGTCTCCAGGTTTGACAGGGCTCTTTGATGTCATAGTCAAACGCTGCCTTGATGTCAAGGGCAGTCACTCTTGCCTCACAGTTTTTATCCATGTTTGAACCAAGGCTGTAATGAGATCAGGAACTGAGTGACTCTGGTGGAACTCTGAGCGTTACTGAGTAGGTTATTGCTCTGCAGGTTTCACTTGATAATACTGTAGATGTTCCCTCCCATCACATTACTGATGATCGAGGGTAGACCGATGGGGTGATAATTGGCTAGGTTGGAATTGTCCTTTTTTGTGTACATATTCGGGCAATTTTCCTCATTGCTGGGCTGATGCCAGTGCTGCAGTTTAGCTGTGTAATCTCTCTTTTTTGGCACGTTTAGCATTTTGAATAGGTGAGCAAGCATTTTCACTCTGGCTTTTCACTGTGGCAATTCTATACAGGGTGTGGAAAGTAGCCTGAGCCTGTCAGTAAGGCCATGCTCACCTGAACCAGGAAGTGTGAGCATCCAGTAGATGTTTGCGCTGTGGTCTCATCTGTGCATCTTGAGAGCAGGTGGCCCTATGGTTTTACTTCCAAAGACTAAGTTACATCATGGGTAGGGTGCCTCATGCTCTAGGGTAAATCCTAGGAGGTGGGAGATAACTTGAGAAAGGGATGTTTCACCAGGCCCTTAGCCCCCCATTAGCATTTTTAAATGCCCAGCTGCCTAACAATGGACTGCATCTCACGGCTCCATGGGTATGGTTCACAGTTGCTTTACATCCAAGAATCATAGATACACTACAGTGCAGAAGGAAGCCATTTGGCCCATCGAATCTGCACTGACCCTCTGACAGATTATTTTACCCAGGCCCTTTCCCCGTAACACCACGTATTTCCTCGCTAATCCCCCTAACCCACACATCTTCAGACACTAAGGGGCAATTTAGCACGGCAAATTCACTTGGACTGTGTGAGGAAACCGGAGCACGTGGAGGAAACCCAAGCAGACACCGGGAGAACGTGCAATCTCCAAAGAGGCATTGACCCAAGGCTGGAATTGAACCCAGGTCCCTGGCACTGAGGCAGCAGTGCCAACCACGGTGCCACCGTGCCACCCTTAATCAAGCATAATGCATATTTCTCCACCATCTTGTTAGCGAGGATGCTGCACCAGGTCATTAACAGATAAAAGGCAGGTGAAAAGATGAGACTGAGACGTAGCTGACAGACAATGGAGTTATTTTCAGTGCCTTTGAGGACACCATGTACACAGTACAGGCTTTATTTGCCTCTGACATTCATTAGAACAGCCTAATTGGTTTTGACGGAAAAGAATGGTCAGGAAAGCTCGAAGGAGGGGTGACCTGGATAAGATGCTCTGTCGGAGAGTCAGTACAGTCTCAATGGGCCAAATGGCAATTCTGCACTGTCGGGGTTCTATGATTCTATCATAGAAAACACTGGATAATGTCAGCAGATCTGACAGCATCCGTGGAGAAAGAATAGAGCCAACGTTTCGGATCAGCTCTGACGAAGGGTCAGCCAGACTCGAAATGTTGGCTCTATTCTCTCTCCACAGATGCTGTCAGACCTGCTGAGATTTTCCAACATTTTCTGTTTTTGGTTCAGATTCCAGGAAAAAGGCAAAATACCACGGATGCTATGACTCTATGTCTGGAGGTCGTGAAAAGTGCTATATAAACGCAAATCTTTCTTTCAGTAGATACAAAACAAAGCTTATGGACACAAATATCAAAGCAATCTACAAATCAATTTTCTGAAATGCACTTGTCCCAAACTGAATTATCTTGGATCAGGGGTGTGCTGTTTTAAGGCTGGGAAATCCCGACAAATGGTTTCATCTTGGCTCCTGCGGTTGTCGGATCGTTTTTTTAAAGTCTCCGTGACATTCAGTATGCAGCCTGGACTGCGTTTTCCACTTCATTCCCTTCGGCCAGACTCCATTATCAGCACAGACCTCTGCAATGTTTAAAGACAGTAAGAAGTTTAACAACACCAGGTTAAAGTCCAACAGGTTTATTTGGTAGCAAAAGTGTGGCTTTTGCTACCAAATAAACCTGTTGGACTTTAACCTGGTGTTGTTAAACTTCTTACTGTGTTTACCCCAGTCCAACGCCAGCATCTCCACATCATGTTTAAAGACCCCATCACATGGTGCATTTGCATACTTAACCAGGTCCTGCACATTCGATGGTTTGGCTTTCCATTAGATGTCTGCTGATACCTGACTGAAATCAGACAGTCACATCCTGAAAGAGGATGGCTTGTATTCCATCAAGTAGAGCTTACTGGGGATGGGCACCTCTTGCGTCCTGGGATTTAATTTGTTTGGAAAAACAAACACTACTATAGGCTCATTAATTCAGGTATTTAAGGCAGCAATTTGGGCCGGTAAAACTTGTTTGTCAATTGCCTGAAGCTTTTTGTGCTCCCGAGTTAACTTTGACCCTCCCAGACAAAGAAATGTCTACTTGCACAAGATAAATAGGGTAGAAGTTTGGTAACGGACCCAACACAAATTGTCTCTCAAACTGATTGTTAGTGTCTGAGGATCTGAAGAGCTCACTTCCAGCTCAGCAAGAAACCCTTTCAAAATGACTTGTTCTCTACAGATTAGATATTGAAATGTGTCTGATTATTCACTTCATTGTCTTCCTTTAACTTCGACAGCAGTTCTTTTTCCTCTTAGGCCCACTTTTCCATTGGCAGTTGGGCAATTTGGTCACAGGTAATGAGTAGCTGCAATTTTTGTTTTAGAAAAATAGGACACTGGTTAGCCAAAGCTGCGTTTCTTCCCACAATTACTATTGTAATAATCATTATTACTTTCTAAATCATAAGGGTTCATGAGGAAAGTTCCTGTTTGAAGTTCCAACCTGTGGTAAAATCCAGTAATTATAGGCCCTACCTCTGTGCATGCTTTTATGTCCTCTAACTATAGGGATGTGATGTGCTGAGCTTTAGGTAGTTTTAGTGTCGTTCTCAGATAGTTTTAAAGTCTATTTATTAGTGTCACAAGTAGGCTTACATTAACACTGCAATGGAGTTGCTATGAAAATCCCCTTGTCGCCACCCTCCGGCGCCTGTTTGGATACGCTGAGGGAGAATTTCGCATGGCCAATGCACCTAACCAGCATGTCTTTCGGACGGTGGGAAGAAACCAGAGCACCTGGAGGAAACCCACGCAGACTTGGGGAGAATGTGCAGTCTCCACACACAGTGACCCCAAGCTAGGAATCGACCCCAGGACCCTGGCGCTGTGAGGCAGCAGTGCAGCCACTGTCCCACCGTGCCACCTATTGAACCTCAGTCTATTGCCATATGAAGCTATTTATTCTCTGGTGCAAAGTAACAGAAGGATTGGTTTTTCCGTTGCCTGCAGTAAGTGCACTCTTTCCAAATGGATTTAGAAATTTACTGCATACACTGAGCAAAACAATTCTTCCTCCATATAGGTGGTCCCACAGGCAACACATGAAAAAGGGTGTTTTTGTCTTTCTTGAAATTACTTTCAGGAACAAGCAATCCTGTTGTGTGTGTCCTTCTGGAATCTCAGTGCGCTTACTAAAAAAATACGGATCATTGGGATGAGTGTCACCTGTGAGAATGCTGTTCCATGAACTAAACATCCAGGTAACTAGTTACAAATATTGCATTTCGGGCCATAGCAATGTGCAGTATACAGTCATGTGCGAAATGGATGGAGAACTCAGAAGAACTCAACTGCAGATCACAAAGGCATATTCATTCCCTGTGGAAGTGATGGAACAAGACACTAATGAAGTGGAAAAGTGAAGGCTACTGCATGGGGGAGAGGGGTGTGTCAATGAACATGAATCATAGAATCCCTCCAGTCCAGAAAGAAGCAATTTGGCCCATCAAGTCCGCATCGACTCTCCGGAGTATCTCACACATGCCTTATTCCTGTAATCCCACATATTTATCCCACTAATCTTGAGACACCAAGGGGGAATTGAGCATGGCCAATCCATCTAACCTGCACATCTTTGTACTGTGGGAGGAAACTGGAGCACCCGAAGGAAACCCATGCAGACACGGGAGAACGTGCAAACTCCACACAGTCACCCGATGTTGGAATTGAACCTGGGTCGCTGGCGCTGAGTTAGCTGTGCTAACCACTGTGCCACCAGAATAATGACCCTCACATTTTTAAATGGGAGATCGCTAATTTTTAAACCGTGTCCTCTGGTTCCTCCCCCAAGGGGAAACATCCTCTCATCATCCATCCTGTCAAGTCTCCTTCGGATTTTATATGTTCCAATAATACCACCTTTCATTCTTCTAAATTCCAAAAGATATAGGCCCAAACTGTTCAACCTTTCCTCATAAAATAATTTCTCAATCTTAGAACCTTCCTTCATTTGCTTCTAATGCTATTGTATCTCCTAATTAAGGAGACCAAAATTGTATTCTAGACATAAGAACATAAGAACATAAGAAATAGGAGCAGGAGTAGGCCATCTGGCCCTTTGAGCCTGCCCCGCCATTCAACAAGATCATGGCTGATCTGAAGCGAATCAGTTCCACTTACCCGCCTGCTCCCCATATCCCCTAATTCCCTTATCGATCAGAAAACTATCTACCCGTGATTTAAACATATTCAACGAGGAAGCCTCCACCACTTCAATGGGCAGAGAATTCCAGAGATTCACTACCCTCTGAGAGAAGAAGTTCCCCCTCAACTCTGTTCTGAACCGGCCCCCCCTTATTTTGAGGCTGTGCCCTCTAGTTCTGGTTTCCCTTCTAAGTGGAAAGAATCTCTCCACCTCTACCCTATCCAGCCCCTTCATTATCTTGTATGCCTCTATAAGATCACCCCTCATCCTTCTAAACTCCAATGAGTACAGACCCAATCTGTTTAATCTCTCCTCATAAGCTACACCCCTCATCTCCGGTATCAACCTGGTGAACCTTCTCTGCACTCCCTCCAAGGCCAATATATCCTTTCGCAAATAAGGGGACCAAAACTGCACACAGTACTCCAGTTGCGGCCTCACCAGTGCCCTGTACAGTTGCAGCAAGACCTCCCTGCTTTTATATTCTATCCCCCTCGCAATAAAGGCCAACATTCCATTCGCCTTCTTGATCACCTGCTGCACCTGCAGACTGAGTTTTTGCGATTCGAGCACAAGGACCCCCAGGTCCCTCTGCACAGTCGCACGATGTAATTTTTCTCCATTTAAATAATATTCCACTTTACTATTATTTCTTCCAAAGTGGATAACCTCACATTTGCTAACGTTATATTCCATCTGCCAGATCCTCGCCCACTCGCTCAGCCTATCCAAATCTCTCTGCAGACTTTCCGCGTCCTCCACGCAATTCGCTTTCCCACTCACCTTCGTGTCATCAGCAAACTTGAATACCCTACATTCAGTCCCCTCCTCCAGATCATCTGTGTAAATGGTAAACAATTGAGGCCCCAGCACCGATCCCTGCGGCACGCCACTGGTCACCAACTGCCAACCAGAAAAGCACCCATTTATTCCAACTCTCTGCTTCCTGTTAGATAGCCAATCCCCAATCCACGCCAACACCTTACCCCTAACTCCGTGTACCCCAATCTTCTGCAGCAACCTTTTGTGAGGCACCTTATCGAACGCCTTCTGGAAATCTAAAAACACCACATCCACCGGTTCCCCTCTGTCAACTGCACTAGTGACATCTTCATAAAAGTCCAGTAGATTCGTCAAACACGACTTTCCCTTCATGAATCCATGCTGCGTCTGCTTGATCGAACCATTCTTATTCAGGTGCTCTGTTATTTCCTCTTTAATAATGGACTCTAGCATCTCCCCAACTACGGACGTTAAGCTAACCGGCCTGTAGTTACCCGCCTTTTGTCTACTTCCTTTTTTAAACAGCGGCGTAACAGTAGCTCAACATCATCTCAACAGAACACTATTCAGTTGTAGCGAAACATCTCAACTTTATACTTGATTGCTCTTGCAATAAATGCCAACAATCCATTTGCCTTCATAATCCCTTGCTGCACTTGCACATCAACTTTCCGTGATTCAGGTACGAGGACATCCAGATCTCTCTATACCGCAGTGTTTTGCAGCTTCTCTCTATTCAGATAATATACTGTATTACTATTCTTCCTGCTAAAAAGGAAAAGTTCACATTTTCCCACATTATATTCCATCTGCCAAATGTTTGCCTGCTCACTTAATCTATTCTCGATCCCACTTTTATGTATTCCTGACAATTTACTTTCCTATCTTTGTGTCATCAGCAAATTTAGCTACTATACCAACATCCAAGACATTGATAAAGATTGTAAATAGTTGAGGCCCCAGTACAGATCCTGTGACACTCCACTACTAACAGCTTGCCAATCCGAAAATGACACACTTATCCCTACTCTCTATTTCCCGTTAGCAAACCAATCCACTATCCATGCTGATATGTTACCCCTACACCATGAGCCCTTATTTTGTGAAGCAACCCTTGACGGGGCACCTTGTGGAATGCCTTTTGGAAATCCAAGAACACCACATCTGCATTCCCCATTATCCAAGTTGCTTTCTCTAATAAATTTGTCAATCATGATCTTCCCTTCACGATGTGATTCCTTGGACACTGAAGCAGTCCATGTCTATATGCAGCAAGATCTGGACAATATTCAGGCTTAGGTTGACAAGTGGCAAGTAACATCTGTGCCACACAATGTCCCACGCAATGACCATGTCCAACAAAAGAGGATCTAACTATCTCCCCTTGACATTCCATGAAATTACCATCACTGCATTCTTCAACTTTTAACATCCTGGGGATTACCCTGAATCAGAAACTGAACTGGACCAGGCCTCTTAATGCTGTGCCTGCAAGGGCAGTTCAGAGGCTGGGAATTCTGCAGAGAGTAACTCACCACCTGACTCCCCAAAGCCTGTCCACTATCTACAAGTCAAAAGTGATGGAATACTCTCCACTTGCCTGGATGAGTGCAGCTCCAACAACACTCAAGATGTTTGACAGTAACCAGGACAAAGCAGCCTGCTTGATTGACACCCATCCACCACCACTCCAACATTGACACACAGTAGTAGCCATGTGCATCAGTGCAAAATGCACTGCAGCAACTCACCAAGATTCCTTCTGCAGCACCTTCCAAACCTGCGACCTCTACCACTTAGACGGACAAGGGCAGCAGATACATTGGAACACCACCACCTCCAAATTCCCCTCCAAGCCATAGACCATCCTGATTTGTAACTATATTGCTTTTCCTTCACTGTTGCCTGGTCAATATTCTAGAACTCCCTCCCTAACAGCACTGTCGGTGTATCTATATCACGTGGACTGCAGCGGTTCAAGAAGGGCAGCTCAATCCCACCTTCTCGAGGGCAATTTGAGATATGCAATAAATGCTGTCCTAGCCAGCAATGCTCACACTTATGAACAAATTATAAAATAAAGTTCTTCCCTCCCTTTCGCCTCTTGATTTTTGAGCATTCTTGGGAGGTTTTTTGTGTTTTCTACATTGAAGACAGACACAAAATACCTGTTCAATGCTTCTGCCTTTTCCTATTTTCCCATTATTAATTCTCCAGTCTCGCCCTGTAGGGACCAACATGAACCTTAGTTACTCTTCTCCTTTTTAGAAACTCTTTTTATACTGGAGTTTTACATTGCTAGCTGGCTTACTCTCATGCTCTAGTGTCTCCCTCTTTATTATTTTTTTCGTAATTCTTTGCTGATTTCTAAAATCTATGCAATTTACTGATCTATGGCTAACGTTTGCAAGATTGTACATTTTCCTTATTTAATACAATCTTCAACTTCCTTTGTTAGTTATGAATGGTGTCTTCTTCTTCCATTTCTGCTGGTGTGAGGTCCTTATCCTGCAAAGTGAGTAACAATTTTAGAGTAGGTAGAAGTGCTCATAAAGGGCAAAAGAGGTGGAAATGTCAAGTTATTTAAATAGCCTGCCCTTTAAAAAATGAAAACAAATCAGTCTGCCTGTATCTGAGAGTTGGAAAAATAGGTGCTCACAGGTCCAATTACATATTGAGTGTAATCATTCTAACTTTATTATTGCTTGATTGCTTCCACAGCCTATCATTATCACAGTGTGGAAGGCTGAGAGATTGTATGCTCACAGTTTGATTGACAGCCGCAAGAGGCTATTGAAGGATTTGATGTGAGTTCATGAACACAAATGTTTGCTTTATAAGGGATTAAGTACTTGAAGTATATTAAAGTACTTGAAGTATATTAATGTACTTTCATGAATGAGTTGTTTTATGCGGTGAAGTCCACATTAGATATTTAGACTTTATTTTATCTCAGCATAACTCCTGAGGTTTGCCCATGGTGGACACTGGGTGAGTTTGCATGGTTGGGTGTAAGGTCAAAGGCTGGTGGCTGTGGGGGCATGGGTTGGCATTAGTTTCCATAACTTGGGGCAGTTGGACTTCAGACTCTGGACTTCCATTCCTTAGACTGTCTGTCTCTCCTCCTTTTAAAACCCTCCTTAAAACATGTTTCTTTGATGACACTTTGTGTCACCTTGGCTTAACACCTAAGTTTTTTTCCCTCTTGCCCCTTTGCACCGTTTTCCTACCATAAGATAAAGGTGCACGGTTTTACGGGTAATGTATTAGCATGGATAGAGGATTGGTTAACTAACAGAAAGCAAAAATTGGGGTTAAATGGGTGTTTTTCTGGTTGGCGATCAGTGACTAGTGGTGTGCCTCAGGGATCAGTGTGGGGACTGCAATTGTTTACGATTTACATAGATAGTTTGGAGTTGGGGACCAAGTGTAGTGTATCAAAATTCGCAGATGAGTGGCACAGCAGTGTGCAGAGGGTGCTGAAAGTCTGCAAAGGGATATAGATAGTCCAAGTGAGTGGGCGAGGGTCTGGCAGATGGAGTACAATGTTGGGAAATGTGAGGTCATCCATTTTGGTAGGAATAACAGCAAAATGGACTATTATTTAAATGGTAAAAAATTGCAGCATACTGCTGTGCAGAGGGACCTGGGTGTCCTTGTGCATGAATCATAAAAAGTTGGTTTGCAGGTGCCGCAGATAATTAAGAAGGCAAATGGAACTTTGTCCTTCATTGCTAGAGGGATGGAGTTTAAAAATAACGAGGTTATGTCGCAGCTGTATAAGGTACTGGTGAGGCCACACCTCGAGTACTGTGTCTCCTTACTTGAGAAAGGATATACTGGCACTGGAGTGGGTACAGAGGAGATTCACTAGATTGATTCCAGAGTTGAGAGGGTTGGCTTATGAGGAGAGACTGGGTAGACTGGGGCTGTACTCATTGGAATTCAGCAGAATGAGGGGAGATCTTATAGAAACATGTTATGAAGGGAATAGATAAGATAGGAGCAGGGAAGTTGTTTCCACTGGCGGGTGAAACTAGAACTAGGGAGCATGGCCTCAAAATAAGGGGGAGCAGATTTAGGACTGAGTTGGGGAGGAACTTCTTCACACAAAGGGTTGTGAATCTGTGGAATTCCCTGCCCAGTGAAGCAGTTGAGGCTATCTCACTGTTTTTAAGGCAAGGATAGATACATTTTTGAACAGTAAAGGAATTAAGGGTTATGATGAGCGGGCGGGTAAGTGGAGCTGAGCCCAAGAAAAGATCAGCCATGATCTTATTGAATGGCGGAGCTGGCTCGAGGGGCCAGATGACCTACTCCTGTTCCTGGTTCTTATAAGGGTACAAATTATTGCTCAGTATTTTGCTTGGTCCATATACTGCTGGGAATGGCTGATAGTTTGGTGCTCTGAAATGATGATATGTAGGGTAATCCCAGATGTAGTGGAGGAGTATATTTACAACAAGATTACTGACCCAGTGGGACACAAACCCATTTACTGATTTGTAGGGTTTTGAGAATAATATCAGGAGCAAACATTAGTCGTAACAGTCTGACCAATCATCCTAGATGGTTTCATTTATGTGTGGATGGGTATCAAAATGGAAAACCAGATGTGAATGTGTTGGAATAAATGTCGCTCTGTCATCCTTTTATTTCTCAAACTGTTTTGATGTATGGCCCTTCTGAGTGACATTGATCTTATGCTAAGATAGAGCGAGTTATGTTTTGCAGGCTGTCTACTGGGAAGTAAATGTTCAAACTAACCGCTTTATGGTTCCTGAATAGTCATCAAAGAGTTTCGAAAGAAACTTGATATCTGGTCAGTCTGAGTCAGATTTGAACCTAGCTCCTAATGGTGAAAGGACAGTTTTCTAGTCTATTCTACCACCCAGGACCACTTAAAGTAAATATACTTGAATTTACTTCCTCCTTAACTTGTACTGCTGCAGTTTTCAATGACCCAGTTGACAGAGTCACTGATTTATGGATATAGTTGAGGGAACACATCAAAGATAGAGACTTTTTCACTTAACATATTGTTTCCAAAATTGCTTTTGAGCATCTGGAGAAATAATTCGATCTAATTTATCAAACCACCTAAAGTGCAGAATTCCCAAATCATAGAATTCTAAAAATAAATAATTTAACATTTTCAATTTTGATACAAAATATTGAGTTAATGATCCAGACATGATCAATTTTTATATTTATTACATTGTGTGAATAAACAATTATTTGTCTAATTTTATTGGAAATAACCTGCACACACATGCATATAGAGAATTAATTTTAAAAAGGAGTTCCTGTCAATGAGGAAGTGAAAATCCAGAGCTCCTTTATCTAGTTGCCAGCACATCTTCCAACAAAAGCAGCAGCTGAGCAAACCTCAACTGCAGCAATGCCAATAAGATGCTGCCAATATTTTAATGGACACTAGGACATCTGTGTGAAACACGTTGCTCTTCAAAGTCACTAGGATACTGCAGAATGCTTTTCAAATGGGATTTTCCCTTAGATGTAGCTATATTGGTCATTGGAGCTCAACACCATAGTAACTTGGGAGCATTCCCAAGAGAATGCATATGTCCCAATACAGCTTGACCGCTGGCTTTCAACTGTGACCCTTCTGACTCCTTTGCCAGAGCAGTTGGTGAAATGCCTTGGAACATCAGAGACTTTTGTGTGTATAAAGAAAAATCTGGAAAACAATGGAGGAGTCCACTACTTGGTACATTGGACATCAGAGGCTATTGAATTGAATTAACTTTGTAGACTTGAGGCATAAACATGACCAGATCAATAGTGGATGCCGGCACATTGCTGCAACTTAATATGTTTGATCTGGGAGTTTGGGTACATATCCTTAAACCAGAAAGAACATGGCAACCAAAAGCCTTACAAATGAGGATGGGTGCATCTTTACTGGTAACCATAATCCAAACCATAAACAAAAGGACAAAGGAACACAAGAAGGCAGCTGAACAATATCTGGAATTAAGCTATTGGGCATTGCTAGTGCTGCATCTTTTTAAAGTTGTCAGAATTCTTCCCTGCTTTTTCAAAGAAAACTCCCACAAACTCGGATCGAAAGTGACGATTTAACAGCCGGAATTAAATTCTGTTGATCGTATTAAGTGCAACCCATTATTTCCCTGACATACAAGCTTAAGCAAATGTTCCACCATTGACAATGTTTTTTTTATTAATCGAACGTGTCGTACTGTATAGCAACTCAGCATTAAAAAGTGACTTCCATTTCTTAGTGAACAAAAATTCAAATGAAATGTTGTTGAGATGTGTCCTTTCCAATGAGAACCTTGTTTCAGCTATTGAATTGATTCCTTTTCCAAAGAAATGTTTTTGTGGAATTTACTTTCTGGTGTTGATTCCAGTTTATTTGAAACCCTGTTCGTGGGATTAAGGCTCAATGTATAAAGGTTCTGTATTGTGCCAGATTTTGTTTGATTCGTTACATGATGAGAAAAGATGTGGAACTACTGTTGCTCCAGTTAAATCTTGATCACTCCACACTGGGGTTTTATTCATAGAGCCATAGAATCTACAGGGCAGAAGGAGCCCATTTAGCCCATCGAGTCTGCACTGACAACAATCTCATCCCCATAACCCCACATATTTACAGTCCCAATCCCCCTGACATTAAGGGGCAATTTAGCCTGGCCAATCAACCTAACTCTAACATCTTTGGACTGTGGGAGGAAACAGGAGCACCTGGAGGAAACCCACGCAGACACGGGAGAATGTGCAAACTCCCCACAGATAGTCACCCGAGGCCGGAATTGAACTAGAGTCCCTGGTGCAGTGAGGCAGCAGTGCTAACCACTGCAACCATGCTGCCCTATTCTGGAGAACCTATGGGCCCTTTTTCTCATGTTTTGCACCTTAATGTCTTCCCATACATGTTGATTTATATTGTTCTCTTTACATTTTTGGAGCACCATCCCTCCACACACACAGAATTTGGTCAAAACATTTCAGCAAATGTACCTGCGTTGTGTGCTGCCAAATTCTGTGTTTTATGCACCTTCACAGCCAGCAGTCCTGATTTTGATTATAAAAGAAAGGATGGTTTGTATTAACATAGTGCCTTTCACCATTTCAGGATGTCCCAAACCACTTTACAACCAGTTAGGTACTTTTGAAATGTTGCCATGGTAGGAAATATGGCAAAAATACGCACAGCAAGATTCCGCTAACAACCAGATCTATTATTCCAGGTTTTGATTTGGACTGTCAGTCTTAGATGTGATTTGTAGTTAAAGTTGTCTAGAATGGGAGTGGAATTTCAATAATCTCACATGGAGCTGTGATGAAGAGGAAGCTGTATGAATTCGGACACCAACACTCTGGCTTTGAGTGTGGGTTATTAAATTTACCTATAACTGTTCATGGGCAAAACATGGCTCGCACAGGAATGTTGTACTGAACTGCCTCATTATCTCAAGGGCTGACGATAGTGTTCTCTTCCACTGCCATGTCTTATCCCGAGCTGAGTGGGCCAACTGATTTCATGTGCTTCTAATAAAGCTTTCCTAAAACTGGTCACGAAACAGAGCTTATCGCTCCATGTTGGGAAATCTTGTGACCTCTGCTGTGAAATGGCCAATATTAGACATTCAGCATGTCCGAAACAAAAGTGTAAACTCTCTGGCCTGGACTTTGCCACGGTGGAGAACATCCATTCTTTTTGAGCTCTCTAGTGTAAACATACACGCTGAGCATGTGGAAGTAGAAGTAAATATATTCAAGAAGTGCTCAAATGTGCTCTGTATAATGTGTAAGCACAGTGAACCCATTGGTGCTGTAGGTGAGGAGGCACCCTTCATTCTCTCACACCCCTACAAAATCCCCCCCCCACCCTTGTGTTGCCTCATAGGTGGTGGGGGCAGGCTGCTGACTTCTCTGTCTAAATGGCAATGAGGAGCTTCATTGTGTAGGCACCCATTGGGGATCTCTTTCAGTCTGCAATCTCTGCATCTCTATAGGGACAGCTATGGTCACTGGCACATGTACAGCAGGTGAGGGCACTGGCGGAGGGAGTGGGGACATGGAGGAAGATGAGGGTGCTGAGGAGTTCTCGGTACCTTCAGCCTCCTCAGTGACCTACAAGGCTTGAGTTAGCCATCGGGTGGGGTTGTTGGGGCAGGCCGCTGGTACTCAGCAGTCGTCCATTCTGACAGTTGCTGTGTCTTGTTCAGGGTGCACAGCTCCTCATGTATTCCATGGAGGTCAATGCTCATGTTCTGAACGGATTGATCCAGGCTACTGCGGGAGGCCTGCATCCTTTCCTGGTTGAGACACTGCTCTTGCAGCGACTCTCAGAGTGGGTACGTGTGTCTCTCCACGAGACTGGCCAATCTCTTGTGCTGCTGTGCCCTTGGGACAACGTGGAGCTCATGATGGCGATGGATTCCTCCATTTGCAGTCTTACAGCTCCCACTATCGAAGGGAATGCTGCCAGATGTCCACACATTTACTGCTGATTGTCTAAACGCTGTGCCCCATTAGGTGACTCCGAGGTTCCTGCCCACTGGAACATCACCGTGACGGTGAGGGGGAATGTGTACAGATGTCGCTAACTCTGACACCTCCTGTACTTCTTCCACCTCTTGATGCCTGAGGGATGATCTGTTCCAGGTTGAGGGAGCAGAGCTGGGATGTGTGAGATACAAGAGGAGTTACTTGGGTCTAGCCTTTCTCATTGGGAATGTACTCTCTGTTTTGATTTGATTTATTATTGTCACATGTATTAGTATACAGTGAAAAGTATTGTTGCACGCCATTGTCTTAACCAAATTCTGTCTTGTTGCCATGTATATTGTGTCTGTGGCTCCATGGTTGCATGCTGTGCTCCAAAACCACTGACAGCTTTACTGGTTCCCCCCCCCCTCTGCTGTGACAATGTGCAACTGGGAGGGATATGGTCAAAGGCAACAGTATGGGCACATCCTGATGGAGGGTGGTAAGAGGACAAGCAAATGAGATAATGAGCTTGGCACTGTTCATCATTCATCCGCTCACTGAGTCTCAGCAATGAACTATGTGACTGGATAATATCTGTACCAGATAGCAGTGGAAGGACAGTGCCACCCCCATAACTGTGTCTTGGGAATCCACCCCATGCTTTCAGTAGTTTAGTAGAAGACACTTTGATTAGGTACAACAATGACAATACTCCCATAAGCCCATGATGAGCCATCAGTTCCAGGGTTAGCTAACAGTTGGACAACATTTACAACTTGGACACTCACCTAATGAGGCAATGTCGTCTCCTTCAAGGCACAGGAACTTCAACACTAATGTCCTACCTCTCAAATAGGCCTTTGATGGATTGCTCTTTATCTACACCCGTGTCACCCAACCCACACAGGGCTCACCTCTGACCCCTTACTGCCTTACTACTTCCACGGTTGCCCCCCAGAGTCCTATTCAAGCAAATAGGATGTGGATTTGTGGATGTTGGGGCAGCCATTTTTAGAGGCTAAGTTCACAGAGCTGGGAATTCTCCTTTCTCTGTGCAGTTGACCTGGGAATGAAAATCCAGGCCTCTGTTGGAATTCCCAATTCATCAGCCGTGCTCTGCCTTATAATGTTTCATAGTAGAGCATAATTGGGAAATGTGTGTGTGATTTTGCAAACGGTCAGGATTTAGTGCTTTCAATGGATTTTTTTTTCCAGCATGTCCTTCATATTAAAGTTTAATCAGAGCTGCCAAATGCTTCCGAATGTTTACTTCCTGGGAGCTAATTGGGTCTGATTCCAGTCCTGGCTGTTTTCTTCCAGGAGGGCGTCCTATTGGCTTCAGCAAGGGTGGGGAGTTCGACAAGTCAGAAGGCAACGCGGTGACACAGTGGTTAGCACTGCTGCCTCACAGTGCCAAGAACCCAGGTTCAATTCTGGCCTCGAGTCACTGTCTGTGTGGAGTTGCACATTCTCTCCGTGTCTGTGTGGTTTTCCTCTAAATGCTCCGGTTTCCTCCCACAGTCAAAAAGATGTGCGTGTTAGGTTGATTGGCCATGCTAAATTGACCCTCGTGTCAGGCGGATTAGCAGGGTAAATATGTGGGTTACGGGAATAGGGCCTGGGTGGGATTGTGGTTGGTACAGACTCAACGGGTCAAATGGCCTCCTTCTGCGCTGTAGGGATTCTGAAACAAAGTGTTCCAGTTCTTGACAGATATTCTGTGGACATGTTAAGAATTGTAAATATCAAGTAAGGCTAGGATTAAGCTTAAATGTGAAAGCCTATATGGCTGAGTTGCTGCTAACATCATCTGTTTGGGCTCGCATAAAAATAGTCACTTGGAGGAACTCAGAGGAAAGCCACACAGACACGGAGAGAATGTGCAAACTCCACACAGACAGTGACCCGAGGCCAGAATTGAACCTGGGTTCCTGGTGCTGTGAGGCAGCAGTGCTAACCACTCAGTGGGTGTGTATGTGTGTCTCGGTGGGTGTATGTGCTAACCACTGTGTCACCGCGTCACCTTCCGACTTGTCGAACTCCCCACCCTTGCTGAGCCCAAACATATCTGTCTTCAATAAAAGAAGGTGGAAAGAGGCATTGAGCAGGAAGTGTTATAGAAAGAGTACCTTGTTTATTTATTCTCTCTCATTCATGGGTTTTATCCTTTGCAGCTGTTAAAGGGTACACTTTGCCTGATTCAGTGATCTTCAGAGTTAAGATCACTTGTTCATATTTTGTCCCTATTTATCTTGCCATTGAAATAAAAAAAGTCTGCTTGTAAGTTGTCAATCCACATCTATACAAAGCAGGAAAGACTGTGGTATCACCAAATGTGCACATTTCTCCTTTTGTAACATTTAAGATCGTGAAGCAATTCCATGAAATGTACTTAACCATTATTGAATTATTGCACCTAAAAAGCCAGACCTGTTAAGTCTCTTTCATTTGCATCCAACTTTGTATCTGACATATAAAACTGCGAGTGTTTAACTAGATTTGTGAACTCGCTAACTTTTCAATAAATTTTGTAAGTTCTATGTAAATCAAAAGACAGTGTTTCCTCTTGCTACCCTCTCTTTAATCTGTGTTTCAGGTAGCTGCAATCTACCGAGATCCAAGTGTTGGAAACCTCATCAACATTGTTATAGTCAAGTTAATTGTGATCCATAATGAACAGGTAAGTCCAAATCTTTGCTAATGATAATGACCCGTGACCGAACACTTTGCATTGATATATTCTAGATCAAATGTGGATCACTATAAGGAAGACACCCAATCTCTATCGAGCACTTTTGTCTTATGACCACTACCAATGTTTTAAGATCTTTATATGTGGGACTTGGCTGGCGATGGACATTTGTTGTCCTGAGAATGTGTTGATGGGCCTTCACCTTGTAGTTTTGCAGAATTTGTGGTGTTGATGCTTCCAAAATTCAGTGTTGGGTTGGGATTTCTAAGATAGTGACCCAGAAGTTAGCAGCCTTTCTGAGCTGTCATACTCATCATCTCCATTTGTTTGCCTAATGTAGCAGGATAATAAAGCACATACTCTTCCACATCCCACTTCCTGCACTAGGCTGCAGTGCCACATTTGATTCATTCACTTTGACATTCCAGGTTTTTAATTTGTTTACACTGTATGTCACACTCACATGGCAAATGGCACCTCGACTGGCGCAGCAAAGTACAACCAAAATCTACCAGTGAAACAAGCGGAATCCAAGCCAGTCAAATCAATTGGTTGTGACAGAACTCAGCAACTGCAAGGTGAACAAAATCTACCAATAAAAATCAAATCATTTTAGAAACCTTTTTATTGACATTTTTTCCTTAGTCTACCAAATGTGCAGATAGTTAAAAGAAATGCTTTGCAACAGCTTAACTAATGCCAAAACTTGCAAAAACGTTTAAATTTGTCTATAAAATAGCCCAATTCTTGTCAGAATTGTAATTATTAAGATTTGACCCCTGAATCTTCTGCCCAGACTGAATTAGGCTGTAAAAGACATTCTGATGATTCACGACTCTTTTATTGTGATACTATAGTTTAGTACCAACACTGGTTTCCATTCGTCCCTTCTGGATCCTCTCCTTGCCCAGAAGCAACTCCCCCATTGAGGGAGAACCCAGCTTTTAAGTACAGGCTTCAGTGAGAATCACCTACTCTCAATTCACTCTGAAGCAAGTCCTGGTTTACTCTTAAAGGGACCTGCATTTCTAACATTGTAATGGCCCAGTGCAAACTGGCACGCAATGAGCTGGCACTTCACCAGACTGCTTTGATCCTAACTTGTTACTCTCTATCAGACCTGTAGCTCTGACCAGTTTTCCGTTCATGCTGTTAAGTGACTTCCGTGATTATTTTAATCAAAAGTTTTTTAAAAACACATGGAATTAGGTAACTATTTAATGAAGGCAGTCTATAGATAGGCAGCCTAGAGTTGTGCATACTCTCCGATCAAAACTGTCCAAAAAAGCAAGCTTTGCCAAATTCCTATTAGACCTCTGCTGTACACTTGTCTAATTTTGGGAACTACACCTCAGGAAAGATTTCGAGGCTTTGGAAAAGGTGCAGAGATGATTTACCAGACTTATACCAGGGATGAGGGACTTCATTATGTGTAGTTCTCCTTAGAGCAGAGACAGTTAAAGGGAGATTTAATAGAGGTATTAAAATTGAGGGATTTTCTTTATAACCACCAGTAATACAACAACTCATGGATGGTCTACATGTAACTGGTAGAAATAGCTGTAATGACTTTATATGCTATCTATAACTAGTAATCTTATAACCCACCAACGTTCACTCTGTAATTACAAACAGAGTTCCCCTGTACTGCTCCAGGTGTGCCCCAGTCAGCCCTGTCAATGTTACTTTTAAAAGGCTGCTTCTCCCCTGCTATCTCATTGATCTGTGGTTTAGATTCAGGCGTGTGATGTTGGCAGCTCTGAACTGAGAACCTCATTTCACTGTTATTCCCTTCCCCTGTCCTGAGATCCATCCCAGAATTTCTCCCCCATTCCCTGTAGATCCTTGATCACCAATTATTCCTCTCCTCAAACCAGGCATCCACACCATGTCCCATTGTTCCTGTCCCCTCTCATCCAACCCAGTCAGGAACCTCTCTCTGCTCCATCTCTCTCCACTTCCCTGCCTCATCCCCAGATACCTGGATGTTTCTCCACTATCCAGTCTTGCTTCTGGTCCCTCCAAGCTATCGACAGTGGTATCACTGAGCTGGAGGTTTCTCTGTACTATGGAATTTAAAGAGTCAAGTTCTCCTGGGTCACTAGCATTGCTGCGCAGAGGGATTCATTCCAGACAACCTGGGAGGGTTGGTAGCCTGAATAACATTATAAATGCTCCAAGTGTAAGTCCAGCACTATACTTTCCCATGTTTGGTATAATGTGAGTTAGATATAGGATGAAGTGAGGTAGGCCTGAGAGGCCAGGAACAATGGGACATGGTGTGGATGCCTGGTTTGAGGAGCGGAATAATTGGTGATCAAGGATCTACAGGGGATGGGGGAGAAATTCTGGGATGGATCTCAGGACAGGGGAAGGGAATAACAATGAAATGAGGTTCTCAGTTCAGAGCTGCCAACATCACACGCCTGAATCTAAGCCACAGATCAATGAGATAGTGGGGGAGAAGCCTGATGATCGTCTTCTCCAGTGGCCCAATTGTGTTGGATTGTGGATGTTTTTCTTTTTTGCTCTGGACCCATCCTCACTGGGAACTGAGTGGAGACTATCCAAACTTGTGTCTCTTATCAATAAGCTGCGCTGCGCCAGTCTAGGCTGAGTGTGCTGATTCTGGATGTATTTCTGGACGTTTTATGACGTGTCTTACTACCTCTGATCACAATCTCCTGTTAAACAGCCTTTCCTCTCCCCAACCCCAAAATTTTGTACAACTAAGAAACACAATTGTTCAGATCGAATGAAAGCACCGGTTATTTTAATGCATATGATTTTGTCCTGGGTTGCTTGCAGTAGAGTACTAGTGTTTAGTCTGGGCTGGATTCACGCCTCGGTCCTGGAGGTGAATGGCCAGTTTGCTAGACAACTGTGTAGTCCTTGACCTTTAACATGACAGTTTTTCTTTTTAATCTGGCATTGAGAATGCACAGCAAGTATGATTGAAAATTTGTGTAATGAATGAAGCAGGTTCTTTTAAATAATTCTTTTAAATAAAACATTCTTTCTGAGTTGAAATTTGTTAGGAATTGTGTGGGCATTTTCTTAAATATTTGAAATATCACAGACCTGGCTTGAACTAAAATGGAAAAGCTCTGATGTAAAGAGCAGTGTTGCTTTCAGAAGCATTTTGAATGGTGTTTCCATTACCGAGGTCACCGTGAACATTGCATTAACACTGGTGATTAATTCCACTGTATTGCTCCAGCACTTGGCTTTAATCTGACATACTTTGTCATCCCCTTATAACCATGTAACAGTTCAGAATGAGCCGGCAAGAGAACGCTGTGAATTGAAGTACAATCTATGCCACATTGCCTGTGGAGAAGCAGTTAATGTTATACCCACCAATAAAATAACCCAAAACCAAGTAGAAGAAATTATTTTTTAAAAAATGTGACTCTGAAATTTTAGTTTCATTGACCTAATCCTAGTCACCCTGATTGGTTACGCTCCCCTGATTTTGGAAAAAAAGCTCCCTTTGTTGGGAGCTGACCTTTGGAAACTATTTTGGGGCGAGGGATATGTGCAAACTAGAGAGCGATTCACGTAATAGATGAATTAATACTTTGAGATGAATTAATATTTTGAAAACTAAGTTCTCAGCACTGGTTGGACTCTCAAATGCTTTCATACATGGAAAATATGCGGCCAAGGTCAGAGAACAAAACAACAAACTTGTTAAACGCTAGTGAGTCCATTTGGGGGAAAGGCAATCACAGTCACACATTTTCCCAAGAAGGTTTGTTGACCCCAACTAAAATATTCTTTGGAGGAAGGTTATTATTGCTACGTAACTTTTTATTATATCACTACAAGGAAGTTTCCCCTTTCTTGCCACTCTGATCCCATCTGCTCATCTACTGAAATAATTAATTTCCTTATTTTCTTGGCTGAGAAATCCAGCTGAAAGGATCAAAGCCTCAAAATGCAAGACACGACCTGAGTTAAAAAAGATGAATAGAAATGACTTGGTAAATGCAGAAAACGTGGTTAGATCAAAAGTAGAATACCGTGGATGCTGAAATCGAAACAGAACATGCTGGAAATACTCAGCAGGTCTGGCAGCATCGGCAGAGAGAGAAACACCATTGATGGTTTAGGTGATGACTTTTCATTTAGAACTGGTTAGATGATGCCCAGCTTGTGTTTTTAGAAGACTGAAGGTTGTAGGACAGAAGAACTATTGGAATTAAGGAGTTCCTTAGTGTGTACATTCCTGAGAAAAATGAACTTGTAGAGGAGAAAAGCAAATTACTGTGGATGCTGGAATCTGAAACCAAAAGAGAAAATGCTGGAAAATCTCAGTGTGTCTGGCAGCATCTGTGAGGAGAGAAAAGAGCTGACGTTTTGAGTCCAGATGACCCAGATAACAAAGGGTCATCAGGACTTGACAATGTCAGCTCTTCTCTCTCTTTACAGATGCTGCCAGACTTGCTGAGATTTTCCAGCATTTTCTTTTTTAGTTGTGGAGGAGAAATTTGGTGATTCTCAATTTCAACACAGTTCAGGGGAAGGAAGGGCAGGGGTTGAAGGGTATATATAGAATAATAAAACAGAAAAGGCTGGATAAACTCAGCAGGTCTGGCAGCATCTGTGGAGAGAGAAACAGAGTTAATGCTTCGTTGATTTGAGGGAGTATATAGAGTTTGGAAGGGACAAGATTTCGAGCAACATTGACCTAGGCAGGGTATTGATTAACTAGAAACAACAAAGATTGGCAATGAAGGTTAAACCCACTGGAGTATGGGTTTCACAAGCACCAGTCAACTGCAACCTGCAGATAATGTTCTCAAGTGCCCATTTTCCTTATGTGAGCCTTGGTATTGAGTAGTGGCAGGCCACAAGGGGGCATCATAGCCAAGCCCAATCCTGTCCTCATGATAGATAGCTGCACAAGTCTAATATTATGTACAGCCATCAGCTTTGGAAATTCAGGCCCTCTCCAATCCAGTGACACTGAAGCCAATTACAACCCCTACATTCACAAACTCTCACCTGCGAGATTGCTTTCTAAGACCTCACAACACCAGGTTAAAATCCAACAGATTTATTTGGTATCACGAGCTTTTGGAGCGTTCTCTGAAAACTTGTGATTCCAAATAAACCTGTTGGACTTTAATCTGGCGTTGTGAGACTTCTTGCTGTGCCCACCTCAGTCCAACACCGGCATCTCCACATCATTTCTAAAACCGGTAAGTGAATTCCCGTTTCACTCATTCATTCATCCATGGCTTAGGTTTTGCGATTTTAGAAGTGCAGTGTTTTTTATCCAATTCATTGATGCAAGTAACAGTTTAAACGTTGGTTTTCAGGTACACCTCGAGTGTACACACTCTGGTAGTTTCTGCTAGTAGCAATAACGTGGATTGGATGATGTTCCTCAGGAAACTGGATGGAGAAACTGAGTCTCTGCCCAGAGTGAGTAACAAAGGTAGACAGACCTCAAAGCAAAATAGAAAAGAGATTTGTGACAGCATGAAACCCTTCCCTGGAATTTCCCATTATCTTAGCTGGTAATGTATTGCACATTGGCCTCACTTGTATCAAGTGACCGTTGCAGCTAGGGCCATTTGGAATTGACACATGGTCAGGATTTAAAGGGAAGTTGTTAGTTTTCAATTGCCGCATTTTCCGAACTGCTATTTAAGGGTAGTTTTGTGATGCTAGTTGCTTTGACAGGTCTTTGAAGGTTTTTAAGCCAACCTTCCAGTTGGGAAGTTTTCAATTGTCACAATTATAGGCGTTTCAGTAAGAATCCTGTTGCTTGAAGGAAGAAGAGGAGAAAAGAGAGAGGAATGTTAGGCAAGTGTGACTGCACCTTATGTGGATTGTTTGCACCAACTTGTACCCATGCACCACTTGAGTCATACTACTGGGCATCATATCTGCATTATCTATTGGTTTGTTTGGAACCCAAGTATCCCAGAGCAGTAGTACGAACATTCAAGAGAGACAGTCTAATTAGACTTAACAACCTTGTCCTCTGAGGCTGTGCTGCAAATCTCTTGCAAATTACCACGTGTTCCATGGTTAACTTCAGTTATCATTAGCTATTGTGCACGGATGAATATTTCCTCCTCCCTCGGCCTTATCAACAGCAAGGTTGTTTGACACTTCTGTTGATTGCGTAAAACTGTGATGCTCAATTATCATTCTTTAATTGCAGATTTCATGAGGTCTGCAACCAAAGGCTCAATAACTGATCAAGTTGCCTCTCAGGCAGACATGTTTCTGCTGTTCTTTCTCACCCCTGCACTGTCTAAATCCACAAGGTGGATGTGCCTGTGCTTCCTGTGATATACCTGAAGAAAGTGAAGAACAGAATGTGTTAGGTTTGTGCTGGCTTCATCAATGGGATATAGGACTTGGAAGCAGGAGTAGGCCATTCAGCCCTTCAAGTCAGCTCTGCCATTCGGTAGGATCATGGGTGATCACCTGTTGAAATATTAATTGTATGAAAATAGAATGGGGCAAAGTTTGTCACCTTCACATGGTCAGCAATTTGTTGGTGCGATCACTTAGCCATGGTAGAATGCACATTGGTTCAATTCTATGTTCCGCAACAAGTAAGAAATCCAGTTGATCATTTTACTGTCAAGGCAATAGGGATGGAAATTTGCACCAATGTGTCAGCACACAGCATTGTTGTTTCAGTATAAGTGAATGGGTTTAATGAACAGGCACTTGAGATAGTTTTACTGCCTTCAAATGCTTTATGTTTGAGGTAAAACGGCCATATTCTGCCCAGACCATTGAGTAAAATCAGAGGATTCACTCCAGCTCCTTCTCTGCTCACTTGCTCCCCCTCGCTTTGCCTCACCTTGCTCAATATTTTTGGGGCAAAGCTCTTTAATGGTTTGAGTGTAGTACGAGCTGCAGGTATTATTGCTGCTGTAAAGTGTATCCTCCAATCAGAATGAACATGTGGGGTAAGTATTCAATAGATGGTTTGGTGATGTGGGAAGGAAAGACGTTCTTTGTGACAGCTTCCACTGGCTCATTGACTTAGATTAAGGTTCTGGCATTTAGCTTCTTTGAAACAGTCCCTTCCATAGAGTAACCCTCACTCACTCCACCTCACTCACTCCACCTCACTCACTCGCTATTTTTGGGTACTTATAGTGGCAGTGATGTGTGGACCACTTCCTCCCATGCTCTCTACAGCTTGCTGATTGTAGCCAGTTTCTTTGGGTGTTTGACTGGGTGAAGCTCTCCTCCAAGCCCTGACAGCACTATGGCAATTGGAGCAGTAAAAGCTATTCCAGATCTCTTCACCTTCCTAATTCATTCATTACAATCTAGAAACTAGCAACAGCTTCAGAAAAGCTTGCAGCTGACAACTCAACAATGACACACTGATCCTGAGTATAAACCTGTAACATGAGCAAACAAGCAATTGACATGGGTTTGGTAACATAAGCTGTTGATATATCTAACATTCTTTAATTTGTGATGGAGCAGAAAATGCAAGATTATTCATCAATTTTAGAACATAGAACATAGAACAGTACAGCACAGAACAGGCCCTTCGGCCCACGATGTTGTGCCGAGCTTTATCTGAAACCAAGATCAAGCTATCCCACTCCCTATCATCCTGGTGTGCTCCATGTGCCTATCCAATAACCGCTTAAATGTTCCTAAAGTGTCTGACTCCACTATCACTGCAGGCAGTCCATTCCACACCCCAACCACTCTCTGCGTAAAGAACCTACCTCTGATATCCTTCCTGTATCTCCCACCATGAACCCTATAGTTATGCCCCCTTGTAATAGCTCCATCCACCCGAGGAAATAATCTTTGAACGTTCACTCTATCTATCCCCTTCATCATTTTATAAACCTCTATTAAGTCTCCCCTCAGCCTCCTCCGCTCCAGAGAGAACAGCCCTAGCTCCCTCAAGCTTTCCTCATAAGACCTACCCTCCAAACCAGGCAGCATCCTGGTAAATCTCCTCTGCACTCTTTCCAGCGCTTCCACATTCTTCTTATAGTGAGGTGACCAGAACTGCACACAATATTCCAAATGTGGTCTCACCAAGGTCCTGTACAGTTGCAGCATAACCCCACGGCTCTTAAACTCCAACCCCCTGTTAATAAAAGCTAACACACTATAGGCTTTCTTCACAGCTCTATCCACTTGAGTGGCAACCTTTAGAGATCTGTGGATATGAACCCCAAGATCTCTCTGTTCCTCCACAGTCTTCAGAACCCTACCTTTGACCCTGTAATCCACATTTAAATTAGTCCTACCAAAATGAATCACCTCACATTTATCAGGGTTAAACTCCATTTGCCATTTTTCAGCCCAGCTTTGCACCCTATCTATGTCTCTTTGCAGCCTACAACAGCCCTCCACCTCATCCACTACTCCACCAATCTTGGTGTCATCAGCAAATTTACTGATCCACCCTTCAGCCCCCTCCTCCAAGTCATTAATAAAAATCACAAATAGCAGAACGGTTATTGCCCCATTTCTAAACCCCAATCACCTCAGTTCATACATCAATGCCCCCGTTTTCTTATTTCCAACTACCATATTTCCCCCTCTCCATTTTTATTTTCATCCATTTGTCTCCTTCATTCTCCTCTATCTCCTCAGACCTGCACCTACCTGACTGTTGCCACTGATTGACCTGCCTATTCGGGTTCAATTCCAGATGAGCCTGATTGGACCAGCCTTGAAGGAAATCCAGCTATTGCGGTACTCTGAGCAGAACCTTCTGTTCTCACAAGTATTCCCGCCTGTCAGATGCAGTGGCTGGAGTCCTTTTCATTCGCAGTGTGAGTGGCACTGAGGGCAGAGGGGTTCAGCCCAATCCAAACTATTAGCAGCCAGCCCTGAGTCATCATGAGACTGAGGAGAGAGGGGCCTGGCCCAGGTCACCTATTATCACTAAAACGAGAGCAAAATACTGTGGCTGCTGGGAATCCAAAATAAAAACAGAAAATGCTGGAAATTCTCAGCAGGTCTGGCAGCATCTGTGGAGAGAGAAACATGGGGCCTGATCATTCTAAGTGCTGAATCTGGGCGCATTTCAGATCCGACTTGGGAATCTGCTTTCAGGCGCCCCCATACACACACAGCCTGAAAAAAAATCGCGAGTCTGAATCACACTGTGGGCGGGGCTTAGCGCGGCCGAAACGATCGGAGCTCTGAACCGCGCATGCGCAGTTAGAAAAAAATTTGAAAAAGCGCGCCCGAGCCGCAAAAAGTGGAGAAAGTGGCCCTGGAGCAAAAAGCAGGAGCGATGGCCCCCACAGACATCACTGTCCCCCTTATCCACCCACCCCCCCGCTACCCAGACCGATCGCGACCCCCTGCCCCCTTCCACCCCCCCCCCCACCGATCGCCCGCAGAGTGGCAGCGGACCTCCTCTCCCCCCCACCCCCCGCCACCAGATATACATCTTACCCGCCTCTCCCCCTCCCCGCTCCCTCCCCCCCCTCAGGGATCCATCTGGCCTCCCCCCCGCCCCCCCCCCCTCCTTCCCCCCCCCCCCCCCTCCTTCCTCCCCCCAGAGAATGATCTGGCCTCATTTTCTCTCCCCCCCCCGTCCCCCCCCGTCCCCCCCCGTCCCCCCCCGTCCCCCACCCCCACTAGAGAATGATCTGGCTTCACTCATTCCTCCCCCCCCCCCCCCCCCCACCTTCCCCAGAGGATAATCTGGCCTCACTACCCTGCCCCCCAGAGACTGATCTGGCCTCATTCCCCCCCACCCCCACCCCCCTCACACCCCCTCCCAGGGGTACATATGAGCCGCCGCCGCCTCCCTCAACAGAGAATGATCTGACCCACCTCCCCCTCCCCTCCCCCCTCCACCACTGATCTGAGTCAGAGAGCTATTGGAGGCGCTGAACTCTCCTCTTCAGCAGCTGGAGCGCCCGAATCAGACTTTTACTCAGCATGTCCATTTCGGCACAATTCTGGATCGGCGAACGTGGTGGTAAAGGAGGAAATGCTGATAAAGTTGGGTGGGCAGTTCATTAATTCAATTGAAATGCATGCAAATGCATTTAAATCGCTATTGCGCCCATTTCGGGCGCGAATCGGATTGCGGCCATTCCCGGGTCTCGGTAAAGTGGTCACCTGCGCGGACATGGATAGTGTTAATGGCGTCACACCCGACTTTACCATGTTTTCGTGCCCAAAAACGGGTGCGATGCAATGGTAAAATCGGGCCCATAGTGCGGGATTTTCCAGTAAGACCTGGCGCTGAGACTGGAAATTCCTGTCCAAAGTCAACGGACCTTTAAATCATCCGTCAAATGTTCCGTCCCGCCCGCGACTAATTCCCATGGTGGGCGGGACTGGAATATTTACTTCCACGTTAACATTTTGAATCGAATATGTCGAAGAGTGATATTCGACTCAAAATGCTAACTTGGTTTTTCCCTCCACAGGTGCTGCCAGACCTGCTGAGTATTTCCAACATTTTCTGTTTTTATTTCCGCTTATAATCAGCCTGGCCTGAGCCAGAGTGGGAGTGAGGACAGAGGGAGCTGAATTGAGTAGCTGTGAGTGAGGAGCAAAGGGCCTAATTCTCATTGATACTCCCTGGGCAATCTCTGAATGTGCCAATGTGTGATACCAGTGTGGAAAGCTGATATATGATATGAAGGCTGGTTGCACTGATTTTATTTTCTCTACAAAAATGCCCTTCACTTTAAATTGCTGTGGCCAAGGATGACAAATTTGCAGGCGAAACAATAAATTCCATTATTAATGCTTTTTATTCTTCACCTATTCAGGAAGGACCATCCATCAGTTTTAATGCAGCTACAACTCTTCATAACTTCTGTGTGTGGCAGCAGACACAGAACATTCTGGATGATGCTCACCCATCTCATCATGACACAGCAGTCCTCATTACTAGGTAACTGTTGCATGCAAACCTGTGCTTCCAAATGACTAATTTCCACATCTGTTGCTTGATCCTAGATTGCCATCTTGAATTCTTTGTTTGATGATTTCTGAGCTAAATATCCCACAATCTATTAACTGCAAAGAAAATGTGGATTGCTAGCAAAATAGAAGAAAAGCAGAACAGGGAAAGCTACTCGGCTGGCCTGTGCAAGACGGGGGTTGTGTTTGGAAATCAGTCAGTACTGTCCAACTCATGAACTGAGCTCCATCGTAAAATGAAGTTGCAATACATTGTTTGCAGCCATCAGTTCAGGGTTTGTGATCAGAATTAGCAACTTGCAATGAGGAAAGCTCTGAGCAGCTGCTGATTTGACTGAAAGCAAACCGTGCTTCCCCTGTTAGTTATCATTGACACTTCCAAACAGTGACAACAAGAGGCCAGATTAAGCTTGACACCATACTGACGTAGTCAGTTCAAATTCTGGGTGCACTGAATTCCAAATTTGAACAACATGGACAAGAGGAGGAAGAGATCTTTCTTCACCTGTCTGTGACTTGGATTCGTACTCAGTGACCCTCAGGGTCCAGTATCTGCCCAGTCCACATTACTTCCAATTCCTAATAATAATCGTCAAGTAACTTTTTACCCACTAACCATTTCCCACCCCAAGGCTGTACTTTAATTTCCTCTTGTCAGTGCTGATCAGAATTTCTTTCTTTTATTAAAAATTCTTATCTAGTTTAATTTGTTTGATTTTAGGGAAGACATTTGTAGAGCTAGAAACAAGTGTGATACTTTGGGTAAGTGAAACAGACCAACTTTCATAGCTAACCATGCAGAGTGGCCTCACTCTACAAGATTCATGCTAAGAAAACTGGAGTGAAGCGATTTCTTAGAATGTGATGAGATTCAAACTGCCTTTTATTGTCTTGAGCATAAAAAAAATAACGATTAACCCTCTCTTGTTCAGTCCTGTTACACATGAAAATGCAGTTCTGATGAAAGGTTTGGATGTTTTGCTGAGTTGCTCCTCCAAAATGTAGCCATAACTGTTATTGTATTCAAATGCAGTGACCGTGGTCTGTTTTGTGATAATGGTTTCAGCAATATGCATAAAAATTCCATCTTTGCAATGTAGGGGGCGATTTTCCCAGCCCACAGCTCCCCACTAGTAGGGAGCTGACAGCCCGACCCTGTTGGAGTGAAGGGTGGGCCATGGAGGCCCCAGAGGGTTGGGGGTAAGGTCGGTGTGCCTCCTGGGCATTGCCAGTTTGGTAGCGCCAGCCTGGCCCCCGGCATCGCCCAAGGGACAAAGTGACCAATTGGGCAGTGCCAAGGGGATGGGGTCAGGGCCTATGGGGACAGGGCCTTTGGGGGGAGGGTGAGATCAGTGGGGGTGGTGGTGGGTGCGGGAGGTCCCATTGCCATTCTGCACTTGACAGTGACAGAGGGAGGGAGGCCAGCGATCGGGGCTGGCTGTCGAGGTGTGTGGGGGCGGGGGGGGGATTGCGAGAGATCGGGACCACCGGCAGGGGTGGTCAGGGCTGGCCCGGGCATGTCCGGAAGCCCAGCAATTGGGGCATGGGGGGAGGGAGCGTTGCACAGCCAGTGATGCGGGGGTCTCGGGGCTGTCCAGCGATTGAGCAGTGGTCCAGCGATTGAGCAGTGGCCCGCTCAGCACTATGCTGCCGCCCTCTCCAACGGGAATAGGCCCCACCTACAGATTTTTAATGAGATTCATGCTAGGGCTCTCTGTGATAGAACATAGAACAGTACAGGCCCTTCGGCCCTCGATGTTGTGCCAAGCTTTGTCCGAAACCAAGATCAAGCTATCCCACTCCCTTTCATTCTGGTGTGCTCCATGTGCCTATCCAATAACTGCTTGAAAGTTCCTAAAGTGTCCAACTCCACTATCACATCAGGCAGTCCATTCCACACCCCAGCCACTCTCTGAGTAAAGAACCTACCTTGGACATCCCTCCTATATCTCCCACCATGAGCCTTATAGTTATTCCCCCTAGTAACAGCTACATCCACCCGAGGAAATAGTCTCTGAACGTCCACTCTATCTATCCCCCTCATCATCTTATAAACCTCTATTAAGTCACCTCTCATCCTTCTCTGCTCTAAAGAGAAAAGCCCTAGCTCCCTCAACCTTTCCTCATATGACCTACCCTCCAAATCAGGCAGCATCCTGGTAAATCTCCTTTGCACTCTTTCTAATGCTTCCACGTCCTTCTTATAGTGAGGTGACCAGAACTGCACACAATATGCCAAATGTGGTCTCACCAAGGTCCTGTACAGTTGCAGCATAACCCCACGGCTCTTAAACTCAAACCCTCTGTTAATAAACTAACACGCTAACACACTATAGGCCTTCTTCACGGCTCTATCCACTTGAGTGGCAACCTTCAGAGATCTGTGGATATGAACCCCAAGATCTCTCTCTTCCTCCACATTCCTCAGAACCCTGCCGTTGACCCTGTAATCCACATTTAACTTTGTCCTCCCAAAATGAATCACTTCGCACTTATCAGGGTTAAACTCCATCTGCCATTTTTCAGCCCAGCTCTGCATCCTATCAATGTCTCTTTGCAGCCTACAGCAGCCCTCCACCTCATCCACTACTCCACCAATCTTGGTGTCATCAGCAAATTTACTGACCCACCCTTCAGCCCCCTCCTCCAAGTCATTGATAAAAATCACAAATAGCAGAGGACCCAGCACTGATCCCTGTGGTACACCGTTGGTAACTGGTCTCCCGTCTGAAAATTTTCCATCCACCACCACCTACTGTCTTCTATGAGATAGCCAGTTACTTATCCAATCGGCCAAATTTCCCTCTATCCCACACCTCCTTACTTCATGAGCCGACCACAGGGAACCTTATCAAATGCCTTACTAAAATCTATGTATACGACATCAACTGCTCTACCTTCATCTACACACTTAGTTACCTCCTCAAAGAATTCAATCAAATTTGTGAGGCAAGACTTCCCCTTCACGAATCCGTGTTGACTATCCCGGATTAAGCTGCATCTTTCCAAATGGTCATAAATCCTATCCCTCAGGACCTTTTCCATTAACTTACCGATACCTTACTGTGATGTACACAATTCTGAAAGTCCCGCTGAAAAAACAAGCAGGAGTTGCTCCAGTTTCGGCACTTAGAATATTTTTGGGAGAATCCCACCTGTATAGTTTCCGTGAAGACTTTGTTGCCACTGTTTCGAATAAATCAGACTTTTGTTCAGCCATTTTCCCCCTTAATCTTGCTCTCTGCTTCAATACATTTTTTTCTCTCTCCATTTAACGTGTTCTGTTTCTCTCTCTGTTTTTGTGTTTCTCTTTTCGTGCTTTTCTATCTTAATGCCTTTTCTCTATATTATTCTGACTTTGCCAGTAGAACTGCTATTTTATAAATGAAACCTGACTGAAATTAGACTGTGTTCATAAAGGTGATCGATATAGTGACTAGGATCTTCTGGCCTCCCTTCAGCGTTTTTCTCGGTGGCAGGAGGCAACGCACCATTGACCGGCGGTGGGATCTTCTGGTCATGCCGCTGTCAACTGGAGTTCCCATTGATCCCACTGCATACCATCGGAAAACACGCAGCAGGGATGCACCATCAGTGCGACCAGGAGATTCTGCCGGTGTGATAACCTGGTGCATTGGACATAATAAATGTCCGGGGCGGCATGGTGGCACAGTGGTTAACACGGCTACCTCACAGCACCAGCGATCCGGGTTTGATTCCCAGCTTGGGTCACTGTCTGTGTGGAGTTTGCACATTCTCCCCATGTCTGCATGGGTTTCCTCCAAATCTTTGCTCTACCCCACCACGACCCCTTTGTTTTCATTCAATGTTATTTAATTTTTTACTGTTCTCTATCTTTTATTTCTCTATTGTCTTTCTTCATTTTTCTTCCCCCCCCCCCATTCTTTTCCCCAACTTTATCCCCCTTCCCTTACCCCACATATTTACCCCACTAATCCCTCTAACCCACGCATCCCGGGACACAAAGGGGATATTTAGCATGGTCAATGGACCTAACCAGTATGTCTATTGGACTGTGGGAGGAAACCAGAGCAGCCGGAGAAAACCCACGCAGACACAGGGAGAATGTGCAAACTTAACACAGACAGTGACCCAAGCTGGGAATCGAACCCAGGTCCCTGGAGCTGTGAGGCAGCAGTGCTAACCACCGTGCTGCCCCAGGATTAACAGGATTAGACTCTGCCATTCACAGTTGATACCTCTGTGTCTGCTTAACCCGAGTGTTTAAGGATGCAGCAACAACTTGCATTTATATAGTGCATGTAAATGTAGCAAAATAAATGTGACAAAATGCCACAAAGTGTTTAGCAAAACCAATATCAATAAAAATATTTTTGACACCGAGACATCAAAGCGGACACCAGGATAAATGACCAAAAGCATGGTCAAAGAGGTCAGTTTAAAGGAGCATCTCAAAGGAGGAGAGATGGGCAGAGAGTTTTCGGGGGACAAATTCTCAAGCCTAAGGCCTATAGACAACTGAAAGCCTGACCATCTGGAGCAATGAAATTGGGGATGCACAAGAACCCAGAATTGGAGGAGTGCAGTGATTTCAAATGCTTGTAGGGCTGGAGGAGATGCAGAGTGAGGCAGGAGCGATGCCACGGAGAAATATGAAAACAAGGATGAAGATTTTAAAATTGAGATGTTTTGGGAATCAGTGAAGCTCAGGGTGATATATGAGCAAAACCTGGTGGGAGTTAAGATATGGGAGCAGAGTTTTGGATGAGCACAACTTTAATATAGGGTGGAATATGGGAGGCTGGCCAGGCAGCTTTGATATAATAAAGTCTGGAGGTGATAAAAAAGGCACAGTTCAGGGCTTCAGCAATAGATGAGCTGATGCAGTGTCAAGAATCCAGCAATGTTATAGAGGTGGAAGTTTACCATTTTGGTGATGGAGAAGATATGTAGTCAAAAGTTCATCTTGGGGGTCAGGCATAGCACAAGGCCTCAGCTTCAGACTGCTGCCAGGGATGGAAAAAGTAACCAGGTACTGGAATTTGTGGCTTTAGTCATCCCAATATTTAGTTGGAGAGAATTTCTGCTCATCCAAATTGTTAACTCTGTGGCAAGAGGAGATGCAGACTAACCTGCTGATTGTTTTTAGCATGTTCTGCTTTTGTTCTAAGTTACTGTGTCTATCGAGGAATAATATACCTTGAGATCATCAATACTTTGAAAGATTTTCAGCTGTTTCTTCTGTGAGCCTAAGTGTTACAAGAATTATTGCAAATTCAGGGTTAAAATTGTAACATTCTTGTCTGTATAGATCCATTTATATTGGTGCCAGTGGAGTTTAATGCTGCCTATTCCTACAATAAGTACTTCAGCCGCAAATCTTAGGTTGACTACTTAGGAGGTTGACTAAAAATTCTTCTGATGTTCGTAGACCCAGCAAGCCCACATAACACTGACTGGATATTAGACACTGAAGTTGCTTAGATTGTTAGTTACCAGAACTGAGCAGAGTTCTCAAAGCATGATTGGATCAAAGAGCTTGAGGATGACTATTTCACCGACATCCACAATAGTGCAGTCCCAGCACAGCAGGAGGCCCAACACGTGCTGGCTCTTCATCTGGAACTCCCAGTTTCCCCCCTTCCCTGAATCCGGCTACATTCCTCCTCATAGAATCGCTACAGTGCAGAAGGAAGCCATTCAGCCCATTGAGTCTGTATTGACCACAATCACTCCCAGGCCCTATTCCGGTAACCCCACATATTTACCCTGCTAATCCCCCTGACACTAGGGTCAATTTAGTGTAGCCAATCCACTGAACCCGCACATCTTTGGACTGTGGGAAGAAACTGGAGCACCTGGAGGAAACCCACGCAGACACGGGTAGAACGTGCAAACTCCACACAGACAGTGACCCAAGGCCGGAATTGAACCTGGGTCCCTGGCGCTGTGAGGCAGCAGTGCTAACCGCTGTGAGGCAGCAGTGCTAACCACTGCGCCACCGTGACTCCTTTTCAAATACTGTTTCAATTCCTGCTTAATTTTATGGCCTTTCCTTCAATAACCACCTGCGATAATGAATTCTGTTTTCTAATAAACATCCTTGTGGGGAAAAAAAATGTTCTCTACAATAATTCTAAGGCTGTGGCCCCTTGTTACTAATATGCCAACTACTAGAACCGGCTTTTCACTATTTACCATCTCAAAGCTTTCATATTTTCATCTCCCTTACATTCTCTAACAAATGAAGAAAGGCCCAATTTTTGAGACTTTCAGTACTAAAGCTGTTCATTTTGGTGAATATTCACTTTTCGCTCCAATGTCCTCCCTGAATGACCTAATACATATCTTCAAAGTTACCTTTCTTGTTTTTATATTCCCCTTTGTATAAAATTTAGAATCATGCTTTTTGAGGGACTTTGACTTCTTGTCCTAGAATGGCAAGCTGCTTCACATCTACTTTATCCATACCTTTTATCATCTTGTATACCTCAATTTGATCTCCCCTCATTCTTCTAAATTCCAGAGAGTGTAGGTCTAAACTGTTCAACCTCTCTTCATATGACAAAACCCTCATCTCTGGAATCAATCTAGTGAACCTCCTCTGAACTGTCGCCAATGCCACTACATCTTTCCACTGTTTAAAAATAAGGGTTGCCCGTTTAAATCGATGAGGTGAAAATTTTCACTCTGTCATGTGTCTTTGGAATTCTCTTCCTGAAAAGGTGGTGGAAGCAGAGCCTTTGAATATTTTTAAGGCAGATTTGGATAGATTCTTGTTAAGCAAGGGGGTGATAGGTTAACAGGGGTAGGCAGGATGCAGATTTGAGATTACTATCAGATCAGCCATATTCCTATTAAATGAGGGGCTGAATAGCCTACTCCTGCTCCTTGTTTGTATGTTCATATCCAAAGTTTGTATCCATCCAGATATATATGATTCTATGATAGAACATAGAACATAGAACATAGAACATTACAGCGCAGAACAGGCCCTTCGGCCCACGATGTTGCACCGACCAGTTAAAAAAAAAACTGTGACCCTCCAACCTAAACCAATTTCTTTTCGTCCATGAACCTATCTACGGATCTCTTAAACGCCCCCAAACTAGGCGCATTTACTACTGATGCTGGCAGGGCATTCCAATCCCTCACCACCCTCTGGGTAAAGAACCTACCCCTGACATCGGTTCTATAACTACCCCCCCTCAATTTAAAGCCATGCCCCCTCGTGCTGGATTTCTCCATCAGAGGAAAAAGGCTATCACTATCCACCCTATCTAAACCTCTAATCATCTTATATGTTTCAATAAGATCCCCTCTTAGCCGCCGCCTTTCCAGCGAAAACAATCCCAAATCCCTCAGCCTCTCCTCATAGGATCTCCCCTCCATATTTATATGATATAAATGATATCCAACTCATTTATATGAATGGAAAACATTTCCAGGGTACACCCTTATGAGCATCTTGCCGATCTGACAAGTCCTAATTTACCCCAGTTTTTGCTTTCTTTCTCTGAGTCCTCGCTCTGTCAATGTGGCGACATTCCCTTTAATATATCCCTTAATTCTCATAGCCAGTCTCTTATGTGGCATCTTACTAATGTCTTAAATGATCAATGCAGATGTTATTTTTTTAAAAAGACATTAATTTAGTTGATCACAACCTTACAAGTCCTTTTAAAGTTCACGTTGATTATTCGTGATCAGTCTACAAGTTTCTAGGTGTACAATAACTTCATCATATGTCAAACATTCAAGAAATTTACCTACAACTGAGGTAAGAATAACATGTCAACAACGATATGGTGTATGCTTTCCCTGTTGAGGACTTTGGCACGATCCAGTCTTCCAACACAATTCCTGTTTCACAATCAGTGCTCTATTATCTCTTTTTTAACTCCCTCGGTGTTCTGGCATGCAGACTATCAGGACCTGGTTTCTTTCCAATTTTAGTCATCTTAATACAGTGTCCTTTTGAATAATTCTCTCAGGCAAATCTCTTCCACCTCTTTGACAGCTGCTCCTATGCTCTGACATTCACCTTCCTCGGTATATATTGGTGAAATAATTGTAGAGATACTAAAAATTCCTCCCTTCACTCATGAATCTATTGTGGCACCCTTCATCATTAAGTAGTTATACATTCTTGCATCCTATGTGTGTAGGGATACCTCTTTAAAGACTAACAGTTAATTCGCACACTCCCTTTTAGTCTGCCCGATTTCCCTTCGCACTTCTCGTCCCCCATTTTAAATATTTATTTAACTTTTCTTCCAAAAACTACAATGATTTTAAGACTTCAGTTATGTGGCAGTATCATAACCTAGAGTAGAAAAGTAAAGAGAAAATTTATGAGTGATGTTAAAAATGAGGGTGATGGGTTTAATCAAGCAGATAGGAAGCAACTATTTCCAGTCCAACATTTTTATCTATTGCTTTTTAAAAAAAAGTCTTATTTTCATTGTCTATGGAATAGAATCATAGAATCCCTACAGTGCAGAAGGAGGCCATTGAGTCTGCACCAACTCTCAGACAGAGTTCCAGACCCTCTCCCCTGCCTTAATCTCCATAAGCCTTGCATTTACCATGGCTTATCCACCTAATTTACACATCTTCGGACTGTGGGAGGAAACCGAAGAACCCGGAGGAAACCTACGCAAACACTGGGAGAACATGCAAACTCCACACCGACAGTGACCCAAGTCTGGAATTAAACCTAGGTCCCTGGTGGTCTGAGGCAGCAGTTCTAACCACTGTGCCACCAATACGTGATTCTAATCAGGTTATACTGAGTTAAGTCGATAATTCAAAGTTTATTTACTTACTTTACTTCAGCAAAGTTGTTTACTTACCCCCACCAAAATCAGTGAATAAAGAACATAAATATCACAGAATAGTAAGTATTCCATGCTTAAGGAAGTAATGAATTGAAAAAAAAATTGAACAAAGTGATGTTCAGTTTAGAGGAGTAAATTATCATCATCATTTGCCAAGTGTTTCTTTTTTGGCTTCTGGCTACTTCCTTGTTCTACTTCATTACCCGGAACCTGATCTATCACTGTACCCTTCCTTTTAGTGCATGTTACATATAGAGAATAGAAACAGTCCTTGCTTTCTTTCAAGAACTCTTTCTTATTCTAACCACAATCCATTGGCTTATCTTTGTCTACCTTACAATAATTAAAAGTGGACCATAATTGTACATTCTGTTGCCATTGTATACTTTCTAAATTATCTATAGATGCTGTCCTCAATTTCTTAGCCACCATTTAGTGATGTGCCACCTAATCCCTGTACAAGAATAACAAAGGAACAGGCAATTACCATCTAACCCCATGGACCTGTTCTGTCGTTTATCACGACTGATCTATAATTGAGCTTCATTGCCTACTTTTTCTTCTTCATTCTTTAACATCCTTATCTACCAACAATCTGTCACTCTCAGTCTTCAGAATTACCACTGACCTAGCTTTTGGGGTGTTCTAGATGTCCGCGATACATTGTGTGAAAACTGCTGCTGATTTCCCTCGTAAGTAGCCACATTTCTGAATCATAGACTGGTTACACAAGGTAGCTGTTTGGTTTGTTGTATCCTTGATGGCTTCCTGCAGTGGCAATTCACTTCATCCCACTCCTCCGCATAGTCCTGAAATTTCATTCTCTTCAGATAATGAATCTGCCTCTACCACACTCTCGGACAGTCCATTCCAGATCTTACTGATCTCTACTTTAAAACATTTTTCCTCATGTTGCTTTTTTTTTTGGCCAAGCACTTTATACCAATGTCCTCCGGTTTTTGATCCTTCTACCAATGGGAACAATTTCTTCCCATTTTACTCTGTCTAGATGCCACATAATTTTGTACATTTCGATCAAATCCTCATGCACTTCTCATTTCTAAGAAGCACAACCCTAGCCTCTCCAGTCTTTCAACATTACTGCAGTTCTTCATCCTTGGAACCATTCCTGTGAATTTTTTCTGCACCCTCTCCAATACTTTTGCATCCTTCCTAAAGTGTGGTGCCCAGGATCAGGCACAGTACACCAGTTGAGGCCAAACCAGTGTTTTATAGAGATTTATCATAACTTCCTTGCTTTTGTACTCTGTGCCCCTGTTCATGAATTTCAGGATCCCTGTGGTTTGCAAATCCCTTTCTCAATCTGCCCTGCCACTTTCAATAATTTGTGCACATATATGGCTCCTTGTTTTGGATTCCTCCACCAGTGCAAATAGTTCCGCCATATCTACCTGGCAAAAGCTTTTGTCATTTTAAGTATTTCATTAAGATTACCCTTCAACCTTCCGTAGTCGAGTAAATACACGAGGTTTATGCAACCCTATCTTCAAATGTATTCCTTTTAGCACTGTTATCGTTAGATTGAACTTTATACTCCTTCCAAAAGTAACATATCCTTACTGAGGTGTGATGTGCAACACTGAATCCAGGATCCTGATCTTTAAATGCTCTTTCTACCATAAGTTCATTAACATGTGTAGGTCAACATTCAAGTTTCATTGTTCCTCCATAGTTCCTAGTTTCTCACCTTTTTTTAAAAAAAAGTTCTGATTTGTCTTTTTTGCATCCAAAATGGATGAAGGCACACTACCCCATTTGCCATAGTTTAAACTACTCACTTAAACTCTATGTGCCTTTGCCCTGTGCAACCTGCTGCGTTTTCCAACTTTGCCAACTTCAAAAGAAAATATTTGTATTTACATGGCGTATTTCACAACCACAGGATGGTCCAAAAGCTTTACAACCAATTGATGTTCTTTTGAAGTGTAGGTACATAAAGTTGTAATGAAGGAAACGTAGCAGCCAATTTTTGTACAACAAGCTTCCACAAACAGCAATGCGATAATATCAAGATAATCTATTTATGTGATGTTGGTTGAGGGATAAATATGAGCCAGGGTACTGGGGATAACTTGCCTGCTCTCCACTGCTATCAGCCATCACCCTGCGTAGTGCCGTCAGACTTGAATGCCGCCTAACTGAGAGGCAAAAGTGCCACCAACTGAGCCACAGCTGACAGTTGAATGTACAACTCTCCAATCCTTCATCCCTTGTAACAGAGAATAAAAAGCTGAAGCTTTAGTAGCCACAGTATTTATATGGCTTGTCCAATTCAGTTTTGGGTGATGGTGGAGGATTCAGCAATGGTAATGTAGTTTCATGACAAGGGGTGAAAGTTAAGTTCTGCCTTGTTGGAGATGATCATTGCCTGGCACTTGTGTGGCTTAAATATTACTTGGTGGATAGGCAGTGGTTAATGTTTAAGGAAAGAAGGTATGAATTGCAACAGTTACACATTCCTTTCTGGTGCAAAAACACAAGAAAAGCAGCCCAACCACGGCTAATAAAATAAATTAAGGATAGTCTTCGATCCAAAGAGGAGTCATGTAAAGTTGCAAGAAAATCTAGCAAGTCTGAGGATTGGGAACAGTTCAAAATTCAACAAAAGAGGACCAAGAGATTGACTGAGGGGAAAAATAGAGTATGAGTGTAAATTTGCAAGTAACATAAAAGTGAGTTGTAAAAGCTTCTGTAAGTACGTAAAAAGAAAAAGACTGGTGAAGACAAATGTATGCCCTTTACAATCCAAAATGGAAGAATTTATAATAGTGAAGAAGAAAATAGCTGAACAATTAAACAACAACTTTAATTTTGTCTTCATGAAGAAAGAACAAATAACTTCCCAGAAATGCTAGGGAACCAAGGGTCTAGTGACGAGGAGGAATTGAAGGAAATTAGTATTACTAAAAAAATAGCGTTGGAGAAATTACTGGGATGGAAGGCTGATAAATCCCCAGGGTGTGATGATCTATGTCGACAGGCTGATAATCTACGTCTACAGGGTCCTAAAGAGGTGGTCTGGGAAATAATGGGTGTGTTGGTTGTCATCTTGCAAAATTCTGTAGATTCTGGAACAATCCCGACAGATTGGAGGGTGGTAAATGTAATCCATTATTTAAAAAAAGGAAGGACGGAAAAACAGGGAATTATGGACTGGTAGCCTAACATCAATAGTAAAGAAAATGCTCAAGTCTATTGTAAACCATCAGATAACAGGACACTTAGAAAATATCAAGAGGGCTAGATAAAGTCAACATGGATTTATGAAAGGGAAATCATGTTTGAAAAACCTACGGAGTTTTTTTGAGGACATAACTAGCAGGATAGATAAGGGAGAACCAGTGGATGTGGTGTATTTGTATTTTCAGAAAGCTTTTGACAAAGTCCTACCTAAGAGGTTCCTAGAATCTTAGAATCTTAGAAACCCTACAGCACAGAAAGAGGCCATTCGGCCCATCGAGTCTGCACCGACCACAATCCCACCCAGGCCCTACCCCCATATCCCTACATATTTACCCACTAATCCCTCTAACCTACGCAATCCAGGACATTATAAGGGCAATTTTAGCATGGCCAATCAACCTAACCCGCACATCTTTGGACTGTGGGAGGAAACCGGAGCACCCGTAGGAAACCCACGCAGACACGAGGAGAATGTGCAAACTCCACACAGACGGTGACCCAAGCCGGGAATCAAACCCAGGTCCCTGGAGCTGTGAAGCAGCAGTGCTAACCACTGTGCTACCGCGCCGCCCTTGGTTAATGTGCAAAATTACAGCACATGTGATTGGGAGTAATGCATTGGCATGGATTGAGAATTGGTTGAAAGACAGGAATCAGAGAATCAGAATACGTGGATCTTTTTCAAAGTGGCAGGCAGTGACTAGTGGGCTCCGCAGAGATCAGGGCCCAGCTATTCACAATGTACATCAATGATTTGGATGAAAGAATGAAATGTAATATTTCTAAGTGCTGACGACACAAAGCTTGTTGGGAATAAGTGGTGAGAAGAATGTTAAGAAACTTCAAAGTTATTTAGACAAGTTGAATAAGTGAGCAAACACATGACTGATGCAGTTTAACATGGATAAATGTGAAGTTACCCATTTTGGAAGGAAAAACAGAATGGAAGTGTATCATTAAATGGTGATAGATTGGGAAATGTTGATGCACAAAGGGACCTGGGTGTCCTTGGATGCCAGTCACTGAAAGCAAGCATGCAGGTGCAGCATGCAGTTCGGAAGGCAAATGATACATAAGCCATCATTGCAAGAGGATTTGAGTACAGGAGTAAGGATGTCTTGCTGCAGCTGTACAGTACCTTGATGAGACCATATTTGAAATTGTGTTTGCAGTTTTGGTCTCCTTACTTAGGAAAGGATATACATGGAGGGAATGCAAGGTTCACCATGCTGATTTCTGAGCTAGCAGGATTGTTGTATGAGGAGAGTTTGGGTTGATTAGGCCTGTATTCAGTGGAGTTAAGAAGAGTGAGAGGGGAATTGTATAAAATTCTGACAAGGCTGGATAGACTGGATGCAGGTATCATGTTTCCTCTGGATGGAGGGTGTAGTACAAGGGGTAAAAGTCTCAGTATACAGGGTAGATCATTTAGGGCTGAGATGAGGAGAAAATTCTTCACTCAGAGGGTGGTGAACTTGTGGAATTCTCTCCCACATAAGGCTGTGGAGGCCAAGTCACTGAATATATTTAAGAAGGAAATAGAGTCTAGATTTCAAGGGTCATGGGGAGAGCATGGGTGTATGGTGTTGAGTTAGAGGATTAGCCATGATTATATCGAGTTGTGGAGCACGCTCAAGGGCAGAATTACTTTTGTTCCTATTTTCTATGTTTTTATGTTACCTCCTCCAGTCATTTGATTGACAGTCAAACTGTTTTGAAATGGCAATGTTACACAATCCACTTTTTTCACTTTCAGGATCATGTAGCTGTAATGGTTTGTTTAGAAAGCTGTGGCTATTATGAATGCTTGACTTGAGTTCCAAAAGTTTAGAATGGCCTAAGCAGCAGGTCGTTTATTGACAGAGCTGTTTGGGCAAAAATACTCTGTCTTTGAAATGGTTTCAGAGCAAATATTTGTTTATTGACATAGCTTAATGACCGCTAACGGTATTAAACTTGTTTTACCATAGGACAACAGTTTCTTTGCAGTACAATGAGAGATTTCTGAATTTACTAGATTGTCACTGCATTAATTTTTTTGACATCTGAATATTGCATGACTTTTGAGGACTGTATATAGTGGATTCTGGGTGAGTGGACTATGGAGGATACATGGGGGTTTGGTGGAATCTGAGGGGATGGGAATCTGAGGGGGCATGGAGTGACATGAGTGAGCAAGTGAGAGGGATGAGGATTAGGGGGCTTTTAAACCACATTGGGTGCTGACTTACTCTCTCTAAAAACTGAGATGGGCCTTCTAAACAGCATGCCTTCACGTTCATACTCCTCCAGTACTCCATTGCAGCTGATAAACTATACTGTGAACCCCAACCTTGCGTGGAAACTCAAAAGTCCTGAGCGAAGTTATTTGTGAGTGGAGTGTGTGTTTTGGAATTTAGGAAAGGGCCTGATAGTGTTTTGTACACCAAAATTCAGCCAATATTTCAGCTCTTTGACCTTTCATTAGAATTTTTTGTGTGGAAATTTGCTCATTGCCCTTTGGAAGTTGAAGGAGACCATGTTGAAGGGCTTTCTGCAATTATCCTGAGATGTCACTTATGCAGGAAATTGAGGAAGGAGACAGTGCTATAGTGGTAATGTCACTGGACTAGTAACCCAGAGGCCAAAGCTCATGCTCTGGGGCTGGGGCAGCTCATGGAACTTGAACTTAATTAATTAACAAATTCAATTAATTGAGTTAAAAGCAAATATGGAATTAAAAATAATGGGTAAATGAAAATGGGTAAATTGATTGTTGTAACTGATTCACTGACGACCTATCGGGAAGGGAATCTATTGTTCTGACCCTGTCTGGCCCACATGTGACTCCCAACCCACATCAATATGGTTGACTCTTGGCTACCTTCTGAAATGGCCCGGCAAGCCACTCAATTCGATGGATAGTTTCACCAGCATCCCAAGGAAGAATATTTTAAACAATTGCCCAGACAGAATCTTTGCCTTCTGAATCCATATTGGATGGTTTTCACTGGGTTATTATAATACAAGTAGTTGCCAAGTTTAGGTTGATTCACCAGTTCCATTTCACATGGTAGTGAATGCTTATTGTCTTGGTCCGTTCAAATTATATTTATTGCAACAGTTTTGTTTGTTTGCAATTGACTGAAACCTTAATAGCATTCAACTCCCTCATTGACTTTCAAATTACAACACATGTATCTTTTAATACCATCCAACTCAAAAATGGTCTGTTTTGAACCTTTTAAACCTATGAAAGACTTTCAAGTCAACTATTTTGAAATTCTTAATTCTCTTGCAAATGTGGCAGAAGTCTGTGAGACTATTGTGGAATTATAACAATTGCTCACTGCAGGCCACTTCCACCTCAAGAACAACATAACCTACAGCAGTGGAAGTTACCACTACCCTGAATTCTTCCAGACAGTCTTAAAGATTTTTATCACATTGGTCAGAGCTTTTTATCCTGCCTTTGGAATGCCAAGAAAATAAGCATCCTATTTTGTTTATTGGTAGAGTTCTTACAGCTGCAAGAATTGACAAATTATTGCCAACACCTGGCAATGAAAGCTTTATGCCACAAGCCCCTAAATTTAATCAATTACAGTTCGATTCAGTAAGCTTTCATTTCACCTTTGATGCAATTCCCCTCGTAGTCTTAAGCCATCCTTTATAAAGCTTTCCAGCCACTTTTACCAAGCAACAAGTCACCAGCCCAGCCTCAGTGACTCAGAGCCATGCTTCAGGATGATTATCTCCTCGAATCCTGATTCCTGATTCCGGTAAGGCATCTGCAGATTGATAGGGAGAGAAAAAGGTCGAGGGACTAGAATAATTTAAATAGAGTGGATTGTAGGCATAAATCTGGTGAAATCGTGCTGTAGGAGTCTCCCGAATCATTGTTGTTCGCTGTATTCTGCATAAAATCAACTTATAGGAAGGATTATTTCTGAAGCTGAAGGGGATGATAATGAAGATGAGGCAGAACATTCAAAATTGGGGCAGCAGAAGGCCATTCGACCCTTCGAGCCTGCTCCACCATTCAACTAGATTACGGCTGATCTTTATCTCAGTGTCATTTTTCTGCCCTGTCCTTATACTCTTTGACATATTTAATATCTAGAGATCTATCAATCTCTGTCATGAACATACTTAATGATTGAGCTTCCACAGCCATCCAGGATAGGGGATTCCAAAGATTCACTGTTTTCCAAGTGGAGATGTTCTTCCTCACCTCAGTCCTAAATAACCTATGCCTTAATCTAAGATTCCTAGTGACCTCCAGCCCCACCCTACGATCCAGAGAGAACATCTTTCCTGTATGTTCCCTGTTGAGCTCCAAGAAATTTGTACATTTTAAGAGATCACCTCTCATTCTGCTAAACTCTAGAGAGTACCAGCCCAGTCTCCACAGTCTCTCCTCATAGGACAATTCTGCCATCCTAGAAATCAGGCTAATGAACCTTTGTGTTATTGCCTCTATGGCTACCATACCATTCCTTCGGTATGAAAACTAAAATGGTACAAAATACATTAGGTGCAGTCCCACCAAGTCTCTATACAATTGCAGCAAGTCATCTTTTATCCCATGTTTAAATCCTCTTGCAATAAAGGCTAACATACCATTTGCCTCCCTAATTGTTTGCTGCATCTGCATGTGAGCTTTCAGTGAGTAATGAGCAAGGATACTCGAGTCCCTTTGGACATCCGCTTCCCAATCTCTCTCCATTTAAGAAAATACCCTGCATTTTTGCATTTCCTACCAAAGTGGATAACTTCACAATTTTCCATGTCATATTCCAGCTGTCACATTCTTACCCATTCACTCAGCCTATCTAAGTTCCCTTGAAACATCTTTGCATCCTCCTCACAACTTACATTCCTACCTAGTTTGTGCCATCAGCAAACTTGGAAATTTTACATTTGGTCCCCACATCCAAATCATTGATATATATGGGGCCCAAACACTGACCCTTATGATATTCACAGCCTGCCAACCTCAGAATGACCGTTTATTCCTACTCTGTTTTTGATCCGTTAACCAATTCTCAATATATACCTGTATATTCCCCCCAGTCACGTGGGCTCTAATTTTACTTCCTAATGTGTAACCTTATCAAAAGCTTTCTGAAAATCCAAGTACATTACATCCACTGGATCCTCCTTATCTATTCTGCTAGTTACGTCCTCAAAGAACCACCAACAGATATGTCAAACATTGCTTCCCTTTCATAAATCTATGTTGACTCTGCCCAATCCTACCATATTTATTGTAAGTGTCCAGTTATAGAAACATAGAAACCCTACAGTGCAGAAGGAGGCCATTCGGCCCATCGAGTCTGCACCGACCACAATCCCACCCAGGCCCTACCCCCACATATTTACCCGCTAATCTACGCATCCCAGGACTCTAAGGGGCAATTTTTAACCTGGCCAATCAACCTAACCCGCACATCTTTGGACATCAAATCCTTTAGAATAGATTCTAAAATTTTCACTACTACTGATGTCAGGCTAACAAGCATGTAGTTCCCACTTTTTCTCTCCTGCCTTTCTTAAATAATGGGATTACATTTGCTACCTTCCAATCTGCAGGAACCAGTCCAGAATCTATAAAACTTTGAAAGATGCCTATCAATCCATCCACGACTTCCACAGCCTCCTCACTCAACATTCCGGGATGTAAATTAGCAGGTCCAGGGAATTCAGCAATGTTCAGTCCCATTTCTCCAGTAATACTACTTTTATTAATACTGATTTCTTTCGGTTCCTCATTCTCAGTACTATTTCTGGAAAGTTTTATTTTCCTCCGTGAGTAAAGACGCAGAATATTTGTTTTGTTTCTCTGGCGGTTCCTTTATCCCCATTGTTAATTCTCCTGCCTCCGCCTGTAATGGACCAACATTTGTAATATTTTATTTTTTGTACATACCTATAGAAGCTTTCAAAGTTTGTTTTTTATGTTTCTCACTGTTTACTTCCATACTCTATTTTCCCCCTCTTTGTCTTTTCTTGGTCCTCTTTTACTGAATTGGGATGCTCCCAATCCTTGGGTTTACTACTACCTTGGCAACTTTATAAACGTCTTCTTTTTGATCCAATACAATTTTTAATTTCTCTTGTTGACACTTTTGGAACACTTCCCTTTTGGGTTTTTGGGAATATATATTTGTTATCAACCAGGTAGTAATTCTTTAAATACTAACCATTGCCTATCTACTATCACACCTTTTATTGTAGTTTCCCAACCAACCACAACAAACCTACCCTACAAACCTTTGTTGTTTCCTTTCTTTAGTTTCAGTTTAAATCTATCACTTTCAAACTTGATGTAAAATTCTTCCATATTATGAGCACTTTTCCCTAAAGAATCACCAGAACACAAGAAATAGTAACAGGAGTAGATCATATAACCCATTGAGCCTGCTCCATCATTCGATATGATCATGGCTGATTTTGGGCTTCAACTCCATTGTCCCAGCCATTCCCCATATCCCTTAATTTCCTGAGAGACCAAAAATCTATCTGTCTAAGTCTTAAATGGATTTAATGATGGAGCATCTGCAACCATCTTGGATAAAGAATTCCAAAGATTCAGATTTGAGTTAAATAATTGCTCCGAATCTCAGTCATAAATGATCTGCCTCTTATCGTGAGACTCTATCCCCATATCGGAGGTTCCCCAACCAGTGGTTCCTTAACAACAAGATTATTAATTAGCCCTTTCACAATACAGCATCAAAAATAGCCTGTTCTCAACATATTTTTCTCAGAAATCACCCCTAATACATTCCAGGAATTTGTCCTCCACAGTATTAGCACTTATTAGATTTACCCAGTCTATGTATAGTTTGAAGTCCCCTGTGATTACTGTATTGTCCTTGTTACTTGAATCTCTAATTTCCTGATTTATACAGTGCCCAACATTGCCTCTACTGTTGTAGTCTCACCAAATGTTTGCTACCCCTTGCTTTTCTTAGCTCAATCCAAAATGATTCTACATCTTGATCTTCTGCTCTAAGATCCTCTCTCACTAATGTACTGATCTGTTCCATTATTAACGGCGCTAAACTCAAAAGTTCTTTTTAATCTAGGATGGCCCCTGGTTGCTAAGCAACAACCTAATTTGTCCTTTAAATTCTGTTTACTTTCACGTTGTAACCCCTTTAATTACAATGCAGGCACAGTTTAAAGTGGCCAAAACACACAGACAGACACCTTTGTTTAACCTGAAGCTAACTGAAGTTTTAACTCTTCAAATACAGAACCACAAAATTAAACTTACTTAAAAGTTAAATTTTGTTTCTAATATCCACAAGTACAAATATAGATTATTTAAAACTATCTGTTTTCTGACAGCTTCCAAAGATGTGCGGTTTAGGTTGATTGGCCATGATAAATTAACCCTAGTGTCAGGAGAATTAGCAGGGTAAATGCACGAGGTTATGGGAATAGGGTCTGGGTGGGATTGTGGTCGGTACAGACTCGATGGGCCAAATGCCCTCCTTCTGTACTGTCGGGATTCTATGATTCGAAATGTCAAATATCCTTGAATTTTCAGTTCCCAACCTTGGTCACCCTGTAGTCATGTCTCCACAATAGCAATTAGGCCATACCCATTTTCTTTTATTTGCACCACCAATTCATCTACCTTCCTGTAAATGCTGCGTGAAATCAGATACAGAGTCTTTCATTTTGCCTTTTTAACATTTCTCCATATTTTGACCCTATTTGGTACTAGTCTTTGTTTTCATTGCCTTCCTATTTCACTTGCTTCTTTTCTCCCTACCATAAGCAGTTTTGTTTTTCTCCTATCTGAATTCCCTCTTCACACAAAGCTAAAAATGGATTCCTTTTGATTCCTTGAGGATTGAAATGATTGTTCCCCAAGTGAAGCTTCTGGTATTACAAGGACGCTTTTCTATTTGCCTTTCTCTAGCCTTACCGAAAGGAAATGTGCCTAGGTTTGAAATACCTTCCGATACTTGGAAGGAACTTTGAAGCAGTAGTTACATTGTCACTATAATAATGAGAGATCACATCATCTACTTCTACTGTGTTTTCCACCAGGTTATTTTTCAACAAACATCTTTCTTATACTGATATCTTGTACTGATCCCCAGGGAACCTCTTCACCTTAATAACAGAAAATGCTGGAAGTGCTCAGCAGGTCAGACAGCATCTGTGGAGAGAGAAGCTGAGCTAACGTTTCAGGCCATGATGATCATTCATCAGAACCTTCATCACAACCTGAAATGTTAACTCTGTTTCTCTCCAAGATGCTGTCCAACTTTGGGGATGGCATGGTCGCACAATGGTTAGCATTGCTGCCTCACAGCATTAGGTTCAATTCTGGCCACGGGTCACTGTCTGTGTGGAGTTTGCACGTATTCCCCATGTCTGCGTGCGTTTCCTCCGGGTGCTCCTGTTTCCTCCATAGTCCAAAGATGTGCAGGTTAGGTTGATTGGCAATGCGAAATTGACCCCAGTGTCAGGGAGGTTAGCAGGGTAAATATGTGGGGTTACGGGAATAGGGCCTGAGTGCGATTGTGGTAGGTGCAGACATAATGGGCTGAATGGACTCCTTCTGCACTGTCGGGATTCTATGCCCGACTGAGTATTTCCCACATTATCTGTTCTTATTTTGGATTTCCAGCATCTGCAGTATTTTGCTTTTGTACCCTCATCACTTTCTCTCTGCAGGATTTATAATGATTTTATTTTCTCCTTTTGTTTTAATTTCTGATAAATGGATTAGTCCATGAGTAGTTTGCTAACCCTGTTATCCTGCATACTCAGCGTTATGCCCTTGAAGCCCTATTACTTGCCTTTAACTTTGTCTTTAAGCAAATATCTCTGTTTCTTAAACTCTGTTCATTGTTCTTTTGAGGCGAGCCCAGGTTAAGAAGAAATGTTTCTGGTTCATGATTCTTAGTATTTTTGAATTTCAGAATACATTTGTTGGTTTTCTGTAGTTACTCATTGCCCCAAGGGACCCACGACTTTTGTTTTATGTATTTTACACAATATTGTAAATTCAAAGAACAAAGAAAATTACAACACAGGAACAGGCCCTCCAAGCCTGCACCAACCATGTTGCCCATCTGAACTAATACCCCCTATCCTTCCGGGGACCATATCCCTCTATTCCCATCCTATTCATGTATTTGTCAGGACGTCCATTAAAAGTCACTATTGTATCTGCTTCCACTGCCTCCCCCGGCAGCGAGTTCCAGGCACCCACCACCCTCTGTGTAAAAAAAAAAACTTGCCTCGTACATCTCCTCCAAACCTTGCCCCTCGCACCTTAAATCTATGAGACAAAGTAGAAATGGTCGAAAGTTTCAAGTTTTTAGATGTCCAAATCGCCAACAACTGGTCCTGGTACCCCCGTGCCGACACTACAGTTAAGAAAGCCCTCTATTTTCTCAGAAGACTAAGGAAATTTGGCATGCCAGTTACGACTCTCACCAACTTTTATAGATGCTCCATAGAAAGCATTCTTTCTGGTTGTATCACAGCTTGGTATGTCTCCTGCTGTGCCCAAGGATGCAAGAAACTACAAAAGGTCGTGAATGTAGCTCAATCCATCTTGCAAACCAGCCTCCCATCCATTGACTCTGTCTACACTTCCCGCTGCCTCGGCAAAGCAGCCAGCATAATTAAGGACCCCATGGCACTCTGGGCACACTCTATGCCACCTTCTTCCATCGGGGAAAAAGATTCAAAAGTCTGAGGTCACGTACCAACCGACTCAAGAACAGCATTGTCGCTGCTGCCATCAGACTTTTGAATGGATCTACCTCGCATTAAGTTGATCTTTCTCTACATCCTAGCTATGACTGTAACACTACATTCTGCACTCTCTCGTTTCCTTCTCTATGAACAGTATGCTTTGTCTGTATAGCGCGCAAGAAACAATACTTTTCACTGTATGTTCATACATGTGACAAATCAAATCAAAGCCTAGTAATTGATTGACTCTTCCACTCTGGGGAAAAAGCTTCTGACTATCGACTCTGTCCTTGTCTCTCATAATCTTGTAGACCTCTATCAGGTCGCCCCTCAACCTCTGTCGTTCTAGTGAGAACAAACCAAGTTTCTCAACAAACTCTTCATTTGTAATGGAACCTGCCAATTTAGTTTTAATGCTGGGGATCAAGGAAGAAAATGTTTTAAATTGCTCAAGTGCCAGTTGAACTAAAAAAATTGATAAAGTACAGTTGTGCTCCATTAAGGTTTGTCATTTGAAATCCAAGCTAAATTTATACATTCTAAAATAGACCTGAGCCTTGGGCATGAATTCTCTTAATTTTTAAACTCCGATGTTCAATTAAGTACTGGAGGCCTTTTTTTGGAAATTCCACCAAAACCTCGCCCAAGTTTTCAAGTGAAGAAAGTTTTCTGGTGCTGTGTTCACTAAGAACACGAGAATATAAGAATTAGAAGCAGGAGTAGGCAATTCAGTCCTTCGAACCTGCTCTGCCATTCCCTACGATCATGGCTGATCCAGTCTCGGCCTCAATTTCACTTTCCTGCCTGTACTCCATAACCCTTCAATCCATTACTAATTAAAAATCTGTCTATCTCCTTCTTAAATTTACTCCCAGCATCCACTGCATTCTGACATAGTGAATTCCATAGATTCATGATCCCTTGAGAGAAGTCATGTCTCCTCATCTCTAAATCTGCCGCCCCTTATCCTAACACTGTGACCCCTTGTTCTAGATTGCCCCAGAATTAAAAACATCCTCTCCACGTCTACCCGGTTAATCCCCTTTGGCATCTTGTAAATCTCAAATAGATCTCCTCTCATTCTTCTAAACTCTATAGTTTAGGCCTAAACTGCTCGATCTCTCTTCATAAGATAAACGCTTCATCTCTGGAATTAATCCAGTGGATCTCCTCTGAACTGCCTCCAGTACAACTACGTCCCCCCGCCTCAAGTAAGGGGACCAGAATATCTACTATTCCTCGTTCAATATTACCTATATCCCTCCTAAGATTAGACAAGTCTAATCCCTCTCCAAAGAAGTTTATGGTGGCACATGATCTTGAAAGAAAAAATCCAAACCTTTTTCTTTCAAACTGTTTGTAAAATAATGCAATTTTCTATGAAAAGTGGCACATTGTTCCCTATAATCACCAGACTGCAGTACCTTTGAGTTAAGGGAAAGGGTGCCCCTGATACCCACCGTGTCAATCTTAGATGTTACTGGGTTCATTTGCAATGCCCTATACACTCAGTGTGTTCTCCCGTTGTTGAGGCTCTCGAGCTTTCAAAGATCTACTTGGGTAAAATATTGAAGGATGGTCACTGCCTATGGGATTGGACATCATTGAGAAAGATAGGGGAAGGGAAAATTGGGGAGAAGCTTTGTAGTAAGGAATTTTTTTTTCTGTGTTGTAAGGGACCCAATAACGAAAGTACAACATCTGGAAACATATAGCTTTTGATTGATCACTAAGGTGAATGAGCTAATATGCTAAAAAGAATGGTGTAATGTAGATTTTGATATGCCAAAAGTCAAAATATTTCCATTGGTGATATTCAGATTTGAGGTGTAGCATTGTTCTCTCCATCACTGAGCTGATGGTCATCTAAATCTATTGAGCTGCACTAAGCAGCAGTAGAAGGAGGAAACCAGAAGGAAAGTAATCACTGGGCACACCCATACACATTCTGAAAACCTTTTTAGATTGGCTCGAGTTTAAAGCCGTAGGAACCACCTTCCAGCCAATTGTGGTACAGGGGAGGGCAAAGTGGCAGAACGTATCTGAAGGCAGGCAACTCTAAATCTCACTGTGCCCGTTTACTGTAGTAACGTTTTGGTTCACTGCTATTGACTTTAAACCGCGTATTCCCATTCTTTTCAGGATTAGCAGAGCTTGGTACAATGTGCGATCCATATCGCAGCTGCTCCATTAGTGAAGAGAATGGCCTAAGCGCAGCTTTTACTATCGCGCATGAATTGGGACATGTGTAAGTATTTCTGTTGTCTATAGAGCTGTCTCTCTGATAAGTGTGCTGTCCATGTCATTCAGCTTTGCAACTGGATATGATTTAGGCAGTTGTCAGAAATGATATGAAATTATGTTGAGTCGAATGACATTTATGCAGGCCTATTTTCCTGCTGCGCCCTCTTTTTATTTTGTTCCTTTGCACGTACACCTGCCAAATTACAGGCCTGTAACCTACTGATCTTTCCTATTTAACTTGGAGTTTCTCTGTTATTTTATTTTCTTTCCCCTCAGCTGTAATGTGGTAATTATATAGCTCTGAACCAGGTTCAGCCAGAAAATTGGGCATTGATTAAAGAACTTTGGGTACAGGATTCAACACTTTACTGTTTTATACGTTGCCACATTTATTAAATAAACCTCTTATTAGAGGTTGTTTTCTTAAGTGTGTGGATGGAGCAATGTGCAACTGTAGAAAAACTCAAAATAACATTGAGCTGTTGACAGATTTATTAATTGGGGAGGTGAATATGTAATCCCTGTGTCAGAGCTTTTTCATATTTATTAATGTGGTGCGTTTCTTAACAAAAGGTCACTTGGGTTCTTTTGTAACTATTATTTCCTCTGATTCATCTGCAAAAGCCTGAGTGACTGATCTATTCTCACATCCCTGCCAGGGGAGAAAAGCCTTTTCCTTATGTAATCTCTGTTCATAAGCTTCAGAACATTCTGGTGTCTTTGCACTATGCTCTTTCCAAGGTGCAGTGCACCGAACTGTTCACTGTACTCCAGATGTGGTCCAACCAAAGCTTTGTCCAGCTGCGTATTCCTTCCCATTATATTCTAGTCTTTTAGTTATTGAGGCTAACATGTCATTAGCCTTTTTGATTATTTTTCTGTTGTTTAACCTGGTAACCACCTTTTTTGCAATTATTAAATCATTCTGGACTGTTCCTAACTTTTCATTATTTAAATTTAGCCTGGATGTATCATTTGCGTTTCCAAACCTCCAACTTACCTGCATTGAAATTCATCTGCCCCAGAATTGCCATCAATCTTGTGTGGATTTGTGTGTAGATATATGGCTCACTTTTGCATTGTCTAAGTCATTGATTAATAGGGGTGCCAATTAAGATTGGACATACTGGGTGGTATTTTACAACCTCGCTTGGGTGAGGCTCGTAAAATCCCGCCCGAGGCCAACAGAGAATTCCCTTCTGCGAGCCCCTCCCACCCCGATTCTGGGGCTGGGCATGGCGGTATAATTCCGGCCATTGTGGGAGATGTAGGCAAAAGAGACATCATGGAAAGCCATCACTGCAGTGAGAGAATTGAATTTCTTTACTCCCTCAATTTTTCATCCACCCCACCATCTTGGCTTCCCTTGGCTGCTCTCCCAGATTCTGTTTCTTTTAGATTTATTTCTCTTTTTAGTTTCTCCCTTTTCTCTCCCCCTCAGGGACTTTTAATTCTTTCATTGTGGGTTCCAACTTGAGTTAATCCTGCATCAAGACAACATTAACACTGAACTGACTGACTAATATCACATCAAGTTTTACAACAACTGCAACTGATGTTATGTTGAACTTCAAAAAAGTACCCCATCTACTGTCCCAATTCAGTGAAATGAATAATTAAATCAGTGCCTTTAACTGGCAGATAGATGATCAGCATGGATACTGAAAACTCCATCTATCTTTCTCACCTTCAACTGATCTACTTGAACTGAGATGTGTTTGAAATGGCAATATTGAACTGTTTTAATCTCACGCCGGCATTTATGGCACAAACTGCCAGAGCCGCGCTCCACTCAGCAGAACCCGGTAATGTTCGGTGTATGAACCAAGTTCACAGCGCAACAGCGGCTCAAAACTGTGGCTCTGTTGTGTCAGCCTGGCCTGCAGGCTCTGTCTCTATTGCTGAGTGCACTCAGCCATGTTTACTGATCTGAAATTTAACCAAATCAAATGAGGTGAATTATATCATGGCGGAACTGTGTGCTGTTCCCCAAGAGGAAGTAGAGAAGCAGTCCCATCTACCTGAAGTTATGTTTATGTCATCAATTTGTTCATCCTTTTCCTGGTGACAGGTGCAAGGAGGGATAAGAGTGCCTTTTAAAATTTCTCAGATCATCCAGGAGACTCCCGGTCATTCTGTGACTGTTGGCAACCCTGTAATTCAGTGACTATTTAAGGCCTAAACACTGATCATTGTGAAATCTGACTAGTCACACCCTTCCAATGTACCAATTATCCGTACTCTGTCTTCTAATGCTGAACCAGTCTCCGAACTGAGTCTTTAATTGCATGAGCTTTAATTTTAACTAGCAGTCTGTTATGGAGAACCTTATTAAATGTCTCTGGAAGTCAATATAAATCACTTCTTTAGGCATTCCTCTATCTACTACTTTAGTTCTACTTTTGAGTTCTGATGAAGGGTCACGGACCTGAATCGTTAACTCTTGTTTCTCCCTGTAGATGTTGCCCGACCTGTTGAGTATTTCCAACATTTTCTGCTTTTAAAGTTTATTTATTAGTGTCACCAGTAGGTTCACATTAATACTGCAATGAAGTTACTGTGAAAATCCCCTCGTCACCACACTCCGGCACCTGTTCGGGTACACTGAGGGAGAATTTAATATGGCCAATGCAGCTAACCAGGATATCTTTCAGATTGTGGGAGGAAACCGGAGCATCCGGAGGAAACTCATGCAGACACTAGGAGAACGTGCAGACTTGGCCACCAAGCCGGGAATCAAACCTGGGTCCACGGCACAAAAAGTTGGTTTGTAGGTGCAGCTGGTAATTAAGAAGGCAAATGGAATTTTGTCCTTCGATGCGAGAGGGATGGAGGTTAGAAACAGGGAGGATATGTTGCAGCTGTATAAGGTGCTGGTGAGGCCACACCTGGAGTACTGTGTACAGTTTTGGTCTCCTTATTTGAGAAAGGATATATTGGTAGTGGAGGGGGTGCAGAAGAGATTCACTAGGTTGATTCCAGAGTTGAGAGTGTTGGCTTATGAGGAAAGACTGAGTGGACTGGGACTACACTCACTGGAATTCAGAAGAATGAGGGGAGAGCTTATAGAAACATACAAGATTATGAAGGGAATAGATAAGATAGAAGCAGGGAGGTTGTTTCCACTGGCAGGTGAAACTAGAATTAGGGGGCATGGCCTCAAAATAAGGGGGAGCAGATTTAAGACTGAGTTGAGGAGGAACTTCTTCACCCAAAGGGTTGTGAATCTGTGGAATTCCCTGCCCAGTGAAACAGTTGAGGCTACCTCATTGAATGTTTGTAAGGCAAGGATAAATACATTTTTGAACTGTAAAAGAATGAAAGGTTATGGTGAGCGGGCGGGTAAGTGGAGCTGAGTCCACGAAAAGATCAGCCATGATCTTATTGAATGGCGGAGCAGGCTCGAGGGGCCAGATGGCCTATTCCTGCTCCTAGTGCTTATGTAAGCACGAACCACTGTGCCACCGTGCTGCCCCAACTTCGGATTTCTAGCATCTGCATGTTTTGTTTTTGTATTATAGTTTTTTTGAAAAATTCAGTTAGCTTTGTTAGGTATGACTGACAGCCTCTCTCCCCTCAGCTGAAATATTGGGCAAAGTGCTTTTATGAATATTTATCTTCTGCATCAATCTTCCCTGAAACCTCAATAGATGAGAGCTGTCTCGTAACTCTTGGGTCTCCACTTATTGAATAAACTATTGTACAGACTTTTATTTGGGCCCTTGTTCTCTTCTTTATTTCCTTTTCTGATCTTGAAGAATGCTCTTTGTGGGGTGCTTTTCTGATATGAAATCGTTCCCAAAGGGTTTGTAACATGTTGAGGCAGTGCTAATTTCCACAGCAGCTGTACACCACCCACACAGTATCATAACATTTCTCAACAGTTGCATGAGAAAAGGAGTTTCTCTGTAAAATACACCATGGGCATCTTATGTTCCATTCAGATGGAGTGGTGGTCCTCTTACATTTAATGGTTAAAGAGGAGAGACAAAACTTGCATTTATGTAGCGCCTTTCATGGCATTAGGGCATCCTAAATCTCTTTGCAGCCAATTAAATATTTTTGAGGTATAGTTACCGTTGCAACACAATGCTAGTTAAAGATATTGAAATTTCCCATCACTTCCTAAGTGAGTAATGTCCCTGCCTCTGAGCCAGAAACTCTGGGTTCAAGTCCCACTCCAGGACTTGCTGGTCAAGGAAAGTGCATTCATAACGTGTCCAAACAGGGCTAGTGTCAATGTGTAAATCTTTCCAACAATTGGCAGAAAGTCAGAGAGGGAGAGATTCCTGGTCAGCAGTGCGATGGAAAGAAAATTGGAGCCTGTGCCATCACTATTCATAGCTCTGGGATGCAACATGTAGGTTGTCATGGCAACTCTGGAGGGAGGCGGGATGGTGGTTAGGGGTGCTGGCTGCAGCTGGATGGATGGATGGTTGGTGTGGATCAGGTTGGTACTAACAGCACATGGTTCGATCCCCGTTTTGGCTGGGATAGATCGTAGATCCAGGCCCTCCCTCCTTGACGACCCCACAGATGAGGCCATTGTCAGACCTGCCGCTGGGCAGAGAACTGAAGAAGGTCCCTTAGAATCATAGAATACCTACAGTGGAGATCTATCGAGTCTGCACTGACAACAATCCTGCCTAGGCCCTATCCCCGTGACCCCACATATTTGCCCCACTAATCCCTCTAACCCCCAGGACACTAAGGGGCAATTTAGCATGGCCAATGCACCTAACTCGCACATCTTTGGACTGTGGGAGGAAACAGGAGCACATGGAGGAAACCCACACAGACACGCAAAGAACGTGCAAACTCCACACAGACAGTGACCCAAGTCGGGAATCGAACCTGTGACCCTGGAGCTGTGAGGCAGCAGTGCTAACCACCATGCCACCGTGCCTTCCTAAACATAAATTCAACAGCGAGTTTGAATCAAAGTGTGACAGTTTTCTGATTGTTCCATTCAAAGATGAAGCACTGGAGAGTGGACCACTCATAATTGCAGTTGGCGTGTAGATCCTAGACAAAAAAATAAACTTGACTGCAGTTTATTCATTCATTCTGTGTAGTTACAAGGTATGGTCCTTGTCTTAAATATGAATTACGGCTTCCTCCCAAATTGTGGCAGAAGCCATACCAATGTTGTCATTACTGGATTACACCCAAGCATCCTCCTAATCTTGTTGGAATGTCCCAGAACCTAAAGTCAGCATAAGTCAGTGGAAATAAGCATGGGATATTGAGACACACAGAATCCACACTAGAATATTTAATACTTAAAATGTATGTTTCAACTTGTTAAACCATTATTCACCACAGATCATCGGAAATAAGAGCAGGAATGGGCCATTCAGCCCATCGAGTCTGCTCCGTCATTCAAAAAGATCATGACACTTCTCCGTTGAAAGATAAGAAGACTATGCATGAAAATACTGACCAACAGTTCGAATACAACTAATCCTCAACTACCTGATTCTGGTTTCCTTTTGGTTAAAACTAAGATCATGGACTGTAGCAACCGAATGTTTACACGACCCGTGTGTTCTTTGATCACAAAAGGAGGACTAGTTCCACAATCCCACTCTCAATGGAGAGCTGTACTCAGTTAGAATAGAAGCAGAAACTGCTGGAAACACTCGGGTCTGGCAGCATTTGTGGAGAAATAGGGCTAACGTTTTTAAGTCCAATATGACTGTTTTTCGGAGCTCAAATGTTCTCATATGGAGAGGTGTTTGGAGAATCTTGGCTATGGTAACAGTTCTGTCTCGAGCCCAACGATCCTATGAGTGTGCTGCGGAATCACGAAATCAGCCATGGAGCTGGTCTGTTGGGAAAACTAAAGGTATTGTCAAGGGCAGTTAGGGGTGGGGAACAAATACTTTGCCAGTGATGGTCAAATCCCATAATAAAATTGTGGCCAGAATTCAGGCTCCAACTAAAAGCTGGCAAGTACCACTCCGGATACACAGCCGGGTTTTCAGACAGATTTTCCGGCCCTTCACGGGCATCGCCCCCCCGCCCCCCCCTCTCCCCACCTTCACGGGCATCGCCCCTCCCACCCTCCCCACCTTCACGGGCATCGCCCCTCCCACCCTCCCCACCTTCACAGGCATCGCCCCTTCCCCCCCTCCCCACCTTCACAGGCATCGCCCCTCCCCCCCTCCCCACCTTCACGGGCATCGCCCCTCCCCCCTCCCCACCTTCACAGACATCAGGCATCACCCCTCCCCCCTCCTGCCTTCACAGGCATCACCCCTCCCCGCCTTCGCAGGCATTGCCCTCTCCTGAGCTTAGCACTGCCAGGGACAGTGCCAGCTCACTGAGCAGCCAAGTCCATCACCACACAAGGGCTAAATCCCTGTGCGCTCCCGGTGTGGTCATCAGGATTGGTTTCCATTTTTGAAAACGACTAGTGATTGGCGCTAATGTGACATCACAACAGCTGGGTGGGAAGATACAATGAGGATGAAGTGGAGTTAAGCTCTATAGTTATATTCAAATTTATTTTAAAAGATGCTAATAGAGCTTGTGCCCTCCCTGAACATGGATTGGATCATCGGAGAGGATTGGGGAAGATACCAAACTGAACTCTCACCAGCGTAAATTACTGATCTCTCACGAGATTTAGCTGCCATTATAGGATTTGCACCCATGCTCAGCGGAGCCATTAGATTGCAGTGTATCTCTGTCTCAGCAGCTATTCTGTGGCAAACCACCCCGTAACTGGTAACTTGCTAACTGGTACATAAAATGAGCCTCATTGAACTGGTCAGCTATTCTGATCTGAACTGTCAAACAGTCAAAATTGGCATGGTGCACAGTGATTAGCACTGCTAAGGACCCTAGTTCAATTCTGGCCTTGGGTCACTGTCGATGTGGAATTTGCACATTCTCCCCGTGTCTGTGTGGGTTTCCTCTGGGTGCTCTGGTTTCCTCCCACAGTCCAACGATGTGCGGGTTAGGTTAATTGGCCATGCTAAATTGACCCTAGTGTCAGGGGGATTAGCAGGGTAAATATGTGGGGTTACGGGAATAAGGCCTGGGTGGGATTGTGATCAGTGCAGACTTGATAGGCCGAATGGCCTCCTTCTGCACTATAGGGGTTCTATGATTCTTTAAAGATTGATTTTACGGAGCTGGGTGGCGTTCTGGCAGTTCATCTTCAAAATGTCAAAATTCTTGGCCATTAAACCATCCTGTACCTCCACTCAGGTGGATGGCATTCTTTATTAAAGAAGGGAGTTCACTGGTGTCCTGGGTAAGGTGCTCTTTCAGAGAATTGGTGCTAATTTGATGGGCTGAATGGCCTCCTTCTGCACTGTAGTGATTCTGTGTTAATCTAACCTAACTCATAAAATGGGAAAATTCAGATTGGATCATTTGCTCTTGTTACAAACTGCTTGATTTTTATTTTCAATTTACATAATGGGCAATAAAAGCATGCAGGTTGTTCGTATAAAACTTACTCTTTCCCAGCTAGTGTATCGCATGATGAATTCAGTTAAAATTGACCCCAATCTACTTCACAATATACCTCTTTCATTTACATTTTTCTACACATTCCAAAGTCTTGCCATCTAGCATTCATATGTCAGGCTGTAGTGCAAAAGACGCACAGGCCTGAATTTTCTGGATAGCAGGGTCTCCCGTTCGCCATCTGCAGAGTCAGTAGGGGAACACATCCCAGCCAACTCCGAGTGCACCGTGGCATCAAGTGGCTGCAGGTGGGTCTTCCCCACCTTGGAAACCTGCCAGTCAATCTGATTGGCCACTTAATTTGGGCAAAGTAGGCTTTCTGTCCGAGGCCTTGCCCACCCCAGTGTTGCATCGCTGCATTGTCGGGGTGGGTGGAAATCTGGAGGGAATCCCATTCCTTCCATTTCATGCTTCCCCCTGCCCCCCACCTCAAAATGTTCCTCCATGTATAAACTAATTGCACCAGAGTTTGGGACCAGGCAGGTGAACGCTTCTCTCGCCTTGGTTCTGTTGGTAACACGCTTGCTGTGAATCAAAGAATTCAACATTTATAGCAATTGCACTTTGTGGGGTGCAAACTGACAAATATCATAAGCTGAAGCAATATCTCACCTGACTTATGAGTAACAACTTTTATATCTATAATAATGAATACTTAAGTCATTAAAAAAACTTGTTGAACCATTGCAAGTAAATTCCTTATGCCTACTCTCCTCTGCTTGCAGTTTGGTACATGTTGATCATTTTTCCAACTGTTATGTTTTCATGGTTTATGTTTGTATTGATGTCCAGTAAATCACCGTTTACATTTTAGGTTCAACATGCCACATGATGATAGCTTCAAATGCAAAGAGGCTGGAGTCAAACACCAGTACCACGTGATGGCTCCAACCTTGAACTACCACACGAGCCCATGGACCTGGTCAAGGTGCAGCCGCAAGTATATCACCGACTTTCTAGAGTATGTTTGTTTCAGTTACTCTCTTCAATCTAATATTCCTGTGCGCTGCAATGATACCTACCACATGAGGTGCAGTTTGAGATAGACCTGAGGGAGTGAAGCTTATTTAACTGTTTGTAGTCAGTGTAATCTGCCAAGTGCCTCTGAAGTTGTCACACACATTTACCACTGATGCCTTTTATCTTGACAAAATGATCTCTTTGCCTTTGCATATTTTTCCTGAGAAGGAAGTCTCGTAGGCAACCACAGCAGTGGATTTTGGTTGCTATGAAGCCAAGTGGTGACCACTGGCCGCCCTAAAAAGCCTCTTTTCAAGATGGGAAATGTCACTTATAATTAGATTTTCCCCAGACTTGACCCTTTGATCTTTTCCTCCTGGGCTCTGTTGATTGTGAACCCTTCATAAAAGCTGCTCTTGTTGATGAGGGAAACTTAAGCATCACTTCATTCCTCGGTAGGTCGATGCTAAGTTCTTTTGGAACACTGAATATGGAAGAGCTGAGTAACGATTAAAGTACAACAGAATTGCATGCAAAGAAAACATTGATGTTTGCCTGTTCAATGACGGTCTTGTATCTCGGCTTTTCCCCAAATTATAACAGGGCAATGCACTGACTGCAGGCAAAAGGAAGAAGGGAAGGTGACCCTGTTGTCAGGCTTCCAGCATTGTTATTGTGAAGTGATTGTAAGATTGTGCATCGTTTAAGCCCAGGGTTGATGGCGCTTTGATGAATATCCACCTCCTTTTCTCTCTTGGGAATGAGATAACTTCTAATCATCACTTTTTCGCTATGGTCTGGCCAATTTCAGGAACTCTGGGCAACATGGCATTGCACAATATGCTCCAGCATATTGAGCCATCACGCTCAATATCTTTTTTTAAAAAACAAAATTCTCTTTTACCTGCTAAATTTCCCAAGTTAAAAATGTGTTACTTTTCTCCATTGTTCACCCGAAAATCTGTATGTGCCATGTCCTTTCTGGCTCTTTGGCCAAGTCTCCATTTCCCACCTGTGTCAGTATCGGTGGCCTGTTTGTCCGTGAGGTGCAGTGTTGCCGAACCTGACATTTCTTTGTGCCTTGAGATCAGCGCACACGTTCTTTACAACCGGGATCGGTGAATATCAATCAAAAGTAGGAAACTTCAATCCATTTCCCTTCCCCAGCTCAGGAAGATTAGTAGCACCTTGGCGGAGATCAACTGACTCAGCAGTGCGATTAAACTAGAGACATTTGATTTCCTATGGCTTAGTGTTACACAAAGTTCTCTTTTTAGCCTTCTAGGCAATTGGGGATTGTTTTCCTAAATATTTCCTTATTAACTCTGTTCTACACTGCTGCATGTAAATAAGAATCAGAAAGCTATGAATGCAAATGGATCAAAATGTGAACCAATAAAATGATTGCGATAAGGAAACCAGTGCATATTCTGTACAGGAAGGAGCTTCAAACAATTTGGGTTGTTTTTGAATCTTTGCATTTTTATCATGAAGGATATTGTGAAATAATAATGTCAGCCATACTGTCTACCCTGATGAGAACCAATAGTTTTACCACTCAATTGAACAGGCGCTCTCCCGCATGGAGAGCAGAGACAAAATGGAAGATACTTCAAGGCACCATCTACAATGCCACACTCTTAACATATGGGAAATAAAGTGGACTCTCAACATATGGGAAGCAAGAGTGAAAAGGTGTTGACTGATTCAAGGCTAACATCGCATTGATGGATCCCATCAAATGAAGCCAAATGGTCAGTCCTCATTAATTACAAGAGAGATCCAAGCGAGAAAACTCTGGAATGCCTCTCCAAGTCCAACAAACTGCTAGGTGATGCACTACTGGTTACAACTCTGCCAGAATATCCTGATGTCCACAGGGGCAATCGAGGGCCTGTATGAAGGGATCAAAAAGGCAACAGGTTCACAGCAAAGAACAAAGTTCCATTGAAAACAAAGGTAAGGGAGGTCATCACTGACTGCGTTGGATAGTTGGAGAGGTGGTGGAACATTATCTTGGGTTGTACTCTCGGGAGAACACTGTCACCGAGGAAGCCTGTCTTGGCAGAACTGGATAGGACACCGCAGTGGAAGAGGAGCTAAGCAAAGTTGGGTAATATAAAGTCACCATAGTCCCAAATGACCATAGGATGCTTTCCCATTTTTTTGCGGGGGGAGTGGGGGGAGCATGCTGACTGGTGGTGATTTTAACCTGAGGATCACCATACCTCAAGGTTGAGAAGGCAGGCTTTCATGAATAATGTCAGCCTGTATGCAAATTGAACCCATGCTATTGGCTTTGCTCTGCATCACGACAAGCCGTCCAGCCAACTAAGCTATTGACTCACTTGTCATGGACAAAGTTCCAGATGCTGATGCTATACCGCCTAAACTCATCAAGCCCAGGAGGAGACCAGCACTCCTGCAGCATCTACATGATCATCTTGTGATTCTGCTTCAGGGAGGGGCAATGCCCAAGGAAATGCATGATCCAAAAATAGTGATCCTGTACAGGAACAATAGTGACCGCAGCGATTGCAGCAACTACCGAAGCGTCTCCCTGCCCATGGGTAAAGTATTTTCCCACATTGCCCTACAGGTCCTGGCTGAACACATCTTACCTGAATCCCAGCGTGGTTTCAGAACTGGAATATCTACAACTGACATGATCTTCTCAGCCAGACAGCTGTAAAAGAAATGTGCTGAACAATGGAGACCACTATACAGCCTTCATCAATCTCACCAAAGCATTCGATCATGTGAGCAGGGATGGTCTATTTAATCTGCTGGGGAAAATTGGCTGCCCACCAAAGCTGCTCAATTCCATCTCCTCTTTCCATTAGAACACGATGGGTCAGCTATGACAGGGCAACTTCGGGACCCTTTGAGATCCGTGGGATAAAACAGGGTTGTGTTCTGGCACTGATGCACTATGGCATATTCGTTTCCTTATTGCTGTCATATTCCTACAGATGATGTGTACTTCCAAAGAGAAAAGATATAGAATTCTGATAACAGAATCAAGCATTGATAAGGAGTTGCATTAACCACAATGTGAATCCCATATCTTCATCAGACAGTTGGCTACTTACTGAGATGGAGGAGGTTATTTAGACCAAAGAGTGGAAACAGCTATGCTGTGCTAATAAGAATCATCAGTTTGAAAGTCTGGATTTAGCATGCAATTTTCAGTTGAATGGTTGATTATCGTGATTTTAACTTGCCTGCAGGCACTAGCCAGGAACCTGCAGATTTAGCAGGCAAATCCAGATGATTGTGGAGCAGTGTGCATTTCCACTGAAAATGTGGAATACTTTGATTGGGATGTAGGGGCATTGTTTTTAAAAGGCTCAGGAACCGAGGGTAAAAGCAAACAGGTTGCAGGATATGGCACAGGGGATCCTGATGGAGGAGGTCCGTAGGTGAAGAGATATCCTGTACTCTGAGGGGGAAAGAGCTGGTGCTGTGCTGCGTTGCCCATGTCTCACCCCCCCCACCACCCACCCCCACCGCCGACAATCCTCCTCCAAACGAAGGGGGCCCTGAACAGTATAGCCATGGTCAAATGTACTTTTTCTCCCAGGTCTCCCCCAATAAGGTGTTGAATAAAATAGCAAGATGCATTTTCAGTGAAATCCTGAAAGAATTTGTGGAAATTTGTTCTTCAAATTGATGAAGTGTTGGTAAAATCTTGATGAAGGTTTCCACAAAGTCTCTGTGTTTCAGAAATTCACCCGTAGCTTTGGCAGCAATGACCATCAAATGCCGAGTATCCCTTTAAGTGTCGAGTATTCCTTTAAATCGTGCTCCAAAGTGACATCAACACCATGTTCGGCCCCAAACAGCGGGTCAGAGTTGGGAGACCGTGTTAGTTGGAATGCTAGCCACCAAAATGCTGCTGCAGCCTCTTTAATGAATGTTGGTAAGCATTGTAAGCTGTTTAACATGCCTCTGGGCTGGCGGCACCTAGTGCTGGCTTCAACACAGCTTAAAACCCCAACTTGGCCACTTCTTACCTCTTTAGTGCCTAATGTGTTCATCAAAAGAAATCTCTCCTGCTGCATTTACATGTCTCAGGCTGGGTCTGTATGGTTCAGCTGTCTGCTGGTAATGAAAGTGTGGTCAAGTGCCTAAAACACCAAAACCCTTGACTTCCACCACCTAGCACAAGGACAGCGGCTGCATGGGCACATCATCACCTTCTGTCATGATCCCCCGGAACTCCTTCCCTGAAAAGCACAGTGAGAGAATTTTCACCATATCGACTGATCGATTAGTCAGAAAGAAGTGTCACCAAAACCTTCTCGAGGGCAATAAAAAGTTGGTCTTGCCAGCAATACTGATATCACCAAATTAAATATTTTCTAAAAATCTGATGCTTTGCAGTGGCTGTCATCCTGCTTAGAATCCTAATTGATTTTGTCTTTTTTTTATTGAAATGAAAGCTCTTGAAAGCAAAATCTTAATGATTGCAATAGCTTGCACAGCAGGATATACTTCTGCAGATGTTAACATGAGTTACAAGGTGCTTTTAAATTCAGATGAGCATCTCTTTCTGACATTTGGCTTGCAGGTTTAGCACGGATCAGCTAGCAATTGGTATTTTAAATTGGACTCCCCAATCTGGGCAGCACGTGATTTATTGTATTACTAAGTGTTAAGGCATTTCTGTCCTCCAGTCGTCAAAGGGGATGTACGTGAAGAAAGTGAGCTGCATTGGGAAGAAAACGCAGGAGCGTGGTGTGAACTGCTTGTCCAGTACTTTTCTCTTTCCCCCACCTATATGTCTGACAAATAGTAATGATTTTTGACTGTAAAAGCTGACAGACTTTTCCTGTATATTTCCAGCACTGGGTATGGGGAATGCCTGCTTGATGAACCAGTAACAAGGAGCTATGACCTTCCAGCCCAGTTACCCGGTCAAATTTATGATGCGAATAAACAATGTGAATTAATGTTTGGCACTGGATCACAAATCTGTCCCTACATGGTGAGTTACTTCATAACCTTTCACCTAGTGGAAGTGTGAATATTTTATGCACTGGGTAAAAAGAGGGGAGAAATCATATCTCAATGCCATGCAGGACTGTGCAGCACAGTGAGAGGTGGCACTGTGTGAATGGATATTCCTCCATGGAGTCTTGGCATTTCTTTATGGATTAATATTGCTTCCAGTGGGAGCAGTTATACTGGGCCACACATGCAGGAACTCTAGAGCTATTTTTATTAGCCAATTAATACATGTACAGTTTCTCACAGAAAAGATATTAAAACAATTGCGACCAAATGAATTAATGCAAACACAAATCTCACAAGATTAAACTTTGATTATATCATTACACCCATTGCTGTTCTTAGTGCTTTGAGGGATGATCAATACCCTTGACCACTGCAGTGCCACCTGTGATCTTAACAGAAATGTAATGCGTACAATCTTATCCACTGCATCTTTATTATTTGTTTCTTCACGTTTTCTCATCACTTCCCCCACTCGATGTACTTACTCTCCCAAAGCAGATGCCCAATCGAAAAAAGAATCTGAGAATTTATCATACAAAGTTTGAGTTTATTTTTGATTGGCTGTTTAGGTGATGCCAATCATGAAAAGCTTGGCTTCTGTGTTAACAGACAATCCAGTCTCAGAGAGCATTGAAGTCAGGCCCTGACCTAACCTCACCAAGCAGATATATATTCTATTGATACGTTCACTTTGCAACAGAGATCATGCTTTGTAATTTGGACCAGGGCTCGTTGCTGATTTCTCCTTTCCTCTGCCTCACCTTTTCCTTTTGCCATAGCTGCGCAGCTGCTGAGGCCAATTGTAGTTCCCTAGTTGCTGTATATCAAGAATGTATAACAAACTAACCTTGTAAAAGCTGTCCAGCCTATCCCCTCAATCTCCAACGTGATCATCCCTGATCCCTGCGATTACCAACCCCCATCTTACCCGGCTTCACCATGATCACTGACCTCTCTAACCGCACTCCATATTCACTCTTCAGCAATCTCTACCACACACCTTCCCATCCCACTAAGCCAAGCTACGAGCTGCAACCTTACCCTCCAACAGGTAGCCAAATCTGCCAATCAAACTGGCTGCTGGATGGAGACCCTGGAAAAATAATTTCAAGCATGCCTTGGAGATAAAACTCCACGGCATTGGGAGAAACACGTGCTTGCGACCAGAACTTCTTCCACTCTGAAATGACACTGCAGCAACTATCAAGGCCAATGTTACTGTTAGACGCATTCCTACTGCAAAAATGGGTCAAAGAGCTATCATCGACTCTGGTTTCCCTCAGTCCTTACCCAAAAAAGCTATTTTGCTATGCTGCCCAATGAATGGTTTTCCTGCAGGAGTAATTAAGCTATTTCGCATTTTTGTTTAACATCACGGGTGCTAAACAATTGGCCTTAGGGTCAGTACAAGCCTTGGAAAGAACAAATATGGAGGCCAAACCACAAACAGCAGCTTCAATGCATTCACCCAAATCAAAAACTGAAATGTGATCTAATTGAGATCACTGTGAACCACGCTTTTGCAGATGTTTCTTTTCGGAACCAATTGCTAAATTTAAAAAAAAATTCTGGCAATTTTGCAAACTATTATGAAAAGTTTGTGCTCAAATTTCTATCTGGAGGGGTCTGGACCCAGCTGCTGTCTGCTGGCACATGCAGTGGTGCTGTGAGATATGGTATCCATGCTGTTAAAACAATGGGTTTGATGATGGCTTAAAGTAATTAAGGTACTCCAGCCATACATCCCACATGTTAGTGATTTTAAATTGTTTTTTGCTGTGGCTCTGATGGTACTTGTGTGTTATTAAAGTAACCTCCGGTGGGTGATATCTTAAATTAAAACAAAAACAGTGATATTTTCAGAACCTGGCACTTACCGCAGTGATGGTGCTAATCCACTACATTAGTGATGGGTTATCATCAGCAGGGTAACAAATTAAGCCTCCTTTTCCCTTTCAAATTGACGTGAGAGATTCATAGAATCACAGAATCCCTACAGTGCAGAAAGAGGCCATTCAGTCCATCGAACCTCTACTGATTCTCTGACACAGCATCTTATTCAGCTCCCCCCCCCATCCCTGTAACCTCATGCATTTACCTAACGTACACATCTTGGGACACTAAGAGGCAATTCAGCATAGCCAATCCACCTAACCTGTACATCATTGGACTGTGGGAGGAAACCGGAGCACCCGGAGGAAACCCATTCAACAGTCACTTAAGGCCGGAATTGAACCCAGGTCCCTGGTGCTGAGAGACAGTCATGCTAACCACTGTGTCACCGTGCCACCCACGATTGTGTGGCATTATTCAAGAATGGATGTTCTCCGTGAATATCTGGCTGTTATTTCCCCAGATAAAATATTGGCCAGGATTCTCCCAAAAAGGTTTTAAGTGCTGAATTTGCGTAAAAACTGGAATAACTCCTGTTGGTTCTTTTAGCGGGACTTTCAAAATGAATCTCTCCCACACTGTGCGTCAGAGTGCCTCAGGGAGATTCACGCTGAAAATCTAGGGGCATGGCCTATTCCCACTGGAGAGGCCGGCAGCATCGTGCTGAGTGGGCTACTGCGCAAGTGCTGATCTGTCAGAGCAGAGATCAGCGCATGCGCAGTAGCCCTCACTGCCAGCCACTTGATCGCTGGCAGCTCCGCAACCGTCCCATCGCTGGCCCTCTGATCCCCCCAGTCCCTCAATCACTTGCCTCCTGGACGTCTCCGGACCAGCTCCCACCGACCCCCATCTGGCAGACACCCCCCCCCCCCCCCCATCCCCCCACCTCACCCCGATGTCCAGCCCCAATCAACCCCCTTCCTCCCTCTGCCACTCTAACTGCAGAGTGGCAGCGGGACCTCCCACCCCTACTGATCAGCCCTCCCTAAAAAGCCCCGTTCCCCTCTGGCCCTTTCCCCATGGCACTGCTTGATGTCCAGTGGGCAGTGCCCAGAGGGCACCTCCCCTTGCCCCGACCTCCTAGGGGGTCTCCATGGCCTCTCTTCACTCCAGCAGGGTCGGGCCACCTGTTCCCCGTTAGTGGGGAGTTGTTGTAAACCTTCCCTTGAGTACAACACTCCTGGCAGAGGCGGGGAGAGGTTAGCGGGCTTGGAGACTTCAGTCCCGGGCCTGTTAATGGCATTAAACTACAGATTTAAATATGGAAATCAGCTCTGGGCTGATTTCCGGCGTGGAGCTGACGATGCCAGGAATCCTGGTCCCAGAGAGGGATGGAGGCCACGGCGCCCAGCGGGGAACCACTAAACGGCCTCCATTTATGTTTCCCGGCCTGCTGCACTGCTACAGCAGCAGAGCAGGCTGGGAGAATCGCCCCCACATTTGTTAATTTGTGAGATCTTGCTGAGCCCAAATTGTTGTTACTTTTCCCTACATTAGAACAGAGATTAGGTAGGTGTGCTTCATTGACTGTAAAGCAACTTGTGATGCCATGAGGTGCTTTAAGATGCTTAACAAGTGAAAATTCTTTGCTTATTTTGCCAGCTCCTGAAGATGCTCTTCAATGGTTCCCAACCTTTTTTACATCATGACACACCTTTGTAGTATTAAAAAAATGAGGCACATCTTCTATTTTCTCCAACAGAACTGCCCTCTACCAAAGGCCTTTTATCACTAAAACCTCCTAAAACACGCCAAGCCACCATTTAGTAACATTTTCAGCAGATAAGTTTGCAATAAAAGCCTTATCACCATTTGCATGTCAAATACAATATTGGAGCTTATTTCTCCTTTTCTTAATTTTATTGGTTCTTGTTTCTTATCCCTGTCGTCTTCCCTTACTGGGAATTTTGTTTTATTTTTGCTTCTCTCTGTCGTCTCTCCTGTTCTTTTTTTTTAAGCCTCTCCCTGTCTCCCTCGCTCCTTCCAGGCTTTTCCACTTTTTTAATGTATTCGTGCAGACACAACTCCGTAGTCGGCATCTCCAATTCCCAAAGAAGCTGGGACCTCCTGTTAATGCATCGAGCAGGAAAGGGCTGCACATGCGTGGTTTGGAATGTACTATGTTGGTAATCTGTGCATGTGCCAGCTGGGAAAGGGCCACGTGTGTGCAGTTCTGCACATGTGTCTGACCAATGTAAAAAAAATCCGAATTGGGTTGTGCGGCCCATTCCCAGCCTGCGCATGTGTGGGAGGCCCGAGGTTCACGGAGAGTTGGAGATGCTGACCAGGAGCTGAAAACGAAGATTAGATTTAGTTTATTTACATTAATGTTAATCAATTTTAATCTTATTTGTGGGGCCTTCATAATACACCAATCGGGAACCTCTATTCTATGTATTACTGTAAGAGTTTTAACAACACCAGGTTAAAGTCCAACAGGTTTATTTGGTAGCAAATACCATTAGCTTCCGGAGCGCTGCTCCTTCGTCAGACGGAGTGGAAAAGCAGTGACATTTCCACTCCATCTGAGGAAGGAGCAGCGCTCCGAAAGCTAATGGTATTTGCTACCAAATAAACCTGTTAGACTTTAACCTGGTGTTGTTAAAACTCTTACTGTGTTCACCCCAGTCCAACGCCGGCATCTCCACATCATGACTATGTATTACTGCCATATCTTGACGCTGCTGCTCGTTACTTAAACAAATTGCTCAAAGTTTTGTTTTGAACTGTTTTCCCTCGAGCTTTTGAAAGAACAAGTAGAAAAAAAACAAATTAAAGTTCCAAGTACAGAAGATAAAGTACTGTGAATGCTGGAAACCTGAGATAGAGGCAGAAAATGCCATTATACTCAGCAGGTCAGGCAGCATCTGTGGAGAAGGAATCGGGGTAAAGTTTGAGACTGACAACATTTGGTCCAAAATTTCAAAGTGCTGTACATGTATCATGCCAGATTGAAGGACAAGAGTGATATGGAACTTGTCATGGGAAGTTCTGATGACATTTTTAAACTGAGCATTAATTTTCCATATGCCACAGCTAAGTATAACTTTGGAAAAAAAGCGTAGTTCAAAGCCCTTGAACTCTTGTTCTCTCCAACCTTTGTACCTTCTAAGAATTGTGCATTCAATCCAGTTTATGTTTTCAATTAGCTTAAAAATAAGGGCAATGAATTAGCATGAAATATCCTTGTGCTATTAAAAATAAGTGGTGAGTTGCCACATGACAGACAAACTCATTCTCCACACAGAAACAATGTAAACGACTGTGGTGCACAAGTGTGGAAGGAGTACACAGAGGCTGCCGGACACAGCACATGCCACTGGCTGATGGGACTGACTGTGGCCATGGAATGGTAAGCTCTGGAATGTTCTAAAGGAGAGGGATGTCTGTTGATGTATTTTTATATCTGACACCTGGGTTCGAGAGAGACTGATGTCTGTGATCTGCTGTTACACTGCGGCAAAAATTTTAAATCCCAATTTTTGATTAGGTCACTGATGCAAATTGACATAAGATTCATTTACACTCTCGGGTGTAGCTGAGAGCGAGAGACTGAAGAGTCCCTTTATCGGCAGCACTAAGAACATAAGAACATAAGAAATAGGAGCAGGAGTAGGCCATCTAGCCCCTCGAGCCTGCCCCGCCATTCAATAAGATCATGGCTGATCTGAAGTGGATCAGTTCCACTTACCTGCCTGATCCCCATAACCCCTAATTCCCTTACTGATCAGGAATCCATCTATTCGTGATTTAAACATATTCAACGAGGTAGCCTCCACCACTTCAGTAGGCAGAGAATTCCAGAGATTCACCACCCTCAGAGAGAAAAAGTTCTTCCTCAACTCTGTCCTAAACTGACCCCCCTTTATTTTGAGGCTTTGCCCTCTCGTTCTAGCTTCCTTTCTAAGTGGAAAGAATCTCTCCATCTCTACCCTATCCAGTGTATCTAAGATACACTGTCAGTGTATCTAAGGATTCTCCATCTGGTTTAGATGTGTCTCTGTTAGACATGATATATCTGATCATAGTGCTTGATGTACTAAATTTATTAAGTCAAAGGCAACATGTTTTTGGGGAGAATTTTCCCATTGCACCCGCCACGGGAATCATAGTGGGTGAGGGGCAGACCATGGAAAGGTCCGTTGACTTTGGGTGGGATTTTTCGCTTTTGGAGCCAGAAAACCCTACCCTTTATGTCACTTTTAAATTCATTTTATGGGATGTGGGCATCGCTAGCTAGGCCTGTCTTGGTTCCCCTTGAGAAGGTAGTGGTGAGCTGCCTTCTTGAATCACTGGAGTCCATGTGATGTATGTACACCCACAGTGCTGTTAGGGAGGGAGTTCTAGGATTTTGACCCAGCGACAGGTGAAGGAACAGCGATATATTTCCAAGTCATGCAAATGCTTTTTGACTGGCCAGGTAAGGAGACAATTTGTGTTGACAAAATATATTACTTATGCAAAAAGTAGTATATAGCCAGTGGTGTTGTGATTAAACAGTGATGAGAGGTTTTGTCACCAGGAAATCAATTGAGGGTAAATGAAAAGCCGTTTGATTTCACAGGGTTGACTTCTTGCTCAGCTGGGTTGCATGTGCAGGTGTAGTTTAGGTCATGTGGTTAAGTAATTAAGTTAGTGGGCTGTGCATGTGTTTTGGGTCCAATTCACCTGGTGCTCATTTCAAACCCCGGATCCAGGTGTGTGCAGGAAGATTTAAATTCATATCTGGTCATTTCCCTGCAGTTGTGCTTTCTATGCCATTTAAACCTGCTTTTGAATAAGTGGGGGCAGAATGTTTGAATTCTCAAAACAAAATGGATTTTGTAATTTATTTTAGTCTATTATGACACAGAAACTTTTAAGCGTTGTGTTTAAATGATACATTTTCACATTCTTTCTGAAATTTTTAATAATGTATATTTTGTGACATTTTCTTTCCATCACTATAAGCCTGTTACTGAACAAGTAATGTTTAATAATTTTTCCGAAGGTTGTTCTCCAGTTCCAATTCTCTTCCCACACCTAGTGGTGCACTAATATCTCTTTCCATAGACATTATGGAACAGGTTGCTAGTATGTTGCCAGGGGTTTGTAGCTTGAGGGGCGTCACTCTCCATCTAGCATGGCTGACCAGGAGAGTCTCCCGCTCTTACTGCCAGCCATTGGTGTGTTTGGAAGAATTTGCAGGTTGACCCTCCACCTGTTTGACCGCGTTATGAACACGCCTTCCTTGGCCATCAAGTCCTAGGGCGGGACTTGAACCTGGAACTTCTGGCTCAGAGGCAGGGCCACTATCCACTGGGTCACAAGACCTCCCAAAGCTTTTTCTAATGCTTGACAATTTTGTCAAAGCAACAGCAGATTACCACATGGTGTTATTTTTGTCGGAGCCAATGACGGTGCTCCTTGTCTGTCCTTCAGGGCCTCTATTAACTGTGCTAGCTGTCTTACACGGCCGACAGTGACAGTGCTGCCATCTGTAGGGCTCACACTCAACAGTGCTGCTGCCCATCCTACAGGGCCCACAGTCACAATGTTGCTGTATGTCTAGCTGTGACTGTAAAACTCTGAGGTACAGAGGGATCTAGGTGTCATGGTACATGGATCACAAAAACTAATATGTAAGTGCAGTAAATGATAAAGGAGGCAAATGGAAATTTGTTATTTATTGCAAGGGGAATGGAATACAAAAGTAGGGATGTTTTATAAGGGTGGGCCTTGTGAGTCCACATGGGTATAGTTTCAGTCTCAGGAGAATGAGAGGAATCTTGATGAAATATATAAGATCCTGAAGGGACTTGATAGGGTAGATACTGTGAGGATATTTCCACTTGTGGGAGAGACTAAAACTAGAGGGCACAGTGTAAAAATATGAGCTCTCCCTTTTCAGTTGAAATTTTTTTTTCTGAGGGTTGTTAGTGTGTGGAATTCTCTTCCCAAGAGAGCAGTGGAGGCTGATTTATTGAAAATATTTTCAAGGCTGAGTCAACAGATTTTCGATAGACAAGGGAGTTGAGGATTATGGGGGACATATGGCGAAGTGGAATTGAGACCACAATCCGATCAGCCATGATTTTATTGAAGGGCCGAATGACCTACACCTGCTCCCAAGTCTTGTTCCTATGACCTATATTTATTCCAGTGTTCCTTAGTTCCTATGTCTGTCCTACAGGGCCCGCAGTCACAGTGCTGCTGTCTATCCTACAGTAACAGTGTTGATTTTCTGTCATGAATGCGTACAGTGACAGAAAAAGGTACTCCGGTGAGGAACTGCACATTCTGGGCAGCCACCCAGACCATTTAAGGATATACAGTTGTTGCAGTAAACTTCAAACTCTATCAGTTCATTGCGATCACCAACCAAAATAGTTGCTACAACTGATGAGCCGGAGGAACATATACAAGCATTTTTAAAAACTAAAATTCAACGTCAAATGGATCTGTAAATGTCAAGTGAAATTTCGAACTTAAATTTCGGGGGCAAAATAAATAAAATGCATAGACAATTAAGAGAAGCTTCTTCATCAGAGTCATCACTAAATGTCAGTTAAAGGAACACTTTTGTTTGGTTCGGTTAGCTTTAATGTCTTTGTAAGGTGTATTGTCCCTGGACTGGCAATCCAGAGACCCAGGGGTAATCTCTGAGGACCTGGGTTCGAATCCCACCATCCCAGATGTTGAAATTTGAATTTGTTAAAAATCCGGAATTAATGATCACCATTGTCGATTGTTGTAAAATCCCATCTGGTTCATGAGTGTCCCGTTAGGGAAGGAAATCTGTCATCCTTACCTGGTCTGGCCTACATGTGAGCTCCAGAGCCACAGCAATGTGGTTGATTCTTAACGCCTCTCTGAAATGGCTGAGCAAGCCACTCAGTTCAAGGGCAATTAGGGATGGACAATAAATGCCGGCCTCGCCAGTGATGCCCACATCCCAGGAATGAATTTTTTAAAATGTCAATTTAGAAGCATTTCGCCTGTGAATCTCTACATTCTCTGGAGATTGACCATGTTAGGGTGAAAAGAATTGGAAAGAAGGCTGCTCCCAATGGCGACCATTTCAGTTCAGATCAGCAACATTGCTAATTTTCAATGTGATATCAGCAGTTTGGTACTGAATACTCAAATCGCTTTTGCTTCTGGAACAGTGAGGAGATCGAACAGAAACATCTATCTGCAAAACAATTTGGAAACATCGTTTGGTGTTTTTCACATGAACACAAGTCACAAGAAAGGATGGGATCCTTTCAGGACTGGGCATATTTAATAATTCATCTGCTTCAGCCATTGAATGGCTGACCTGTTCTGACTAGGGTGTCACTGGACTGGCTGAGTTAGCCGATCTGACCTAACCTGACCTGCAGCAGTGCTGGGGTGCTGCAACTGGACTCACAATCTGTAGCTGGAAGTCCAGATTCCCAAATGCTCTCTGTTGGAAATATTTATGGGTACCAGATGGTTTGAGTTATAAGGGGAGGATGGATAGACTGGGACTTTTTTCCCTGGAACGTAGGTGACTTTGGGGTAATCTTATAGAGATCTATAAAATAATGAGGGGATAGATCAGTTAGATAGTCAACATCTTTTCCCAAAGGTAGGGGAGTCTAAAATTAGAGGGCATAGGTTTAAGGTGAGAAGGGAGAGATACAATAGTGTCCAGAGGAGTAATTTTTTCACACACAGGATGGTGAGTGTCTGGAACGAGCTGCCAGAGGTAGTAGTAGAGGCGGCTACAATTTTGTCTTTTGAAAAACATTTAGAAAGTTACATGGGTAAGATGGGTATAGAGGGATATGGCCCAAACGCGGGCAATTGGGACTAGCTTAGTGGTTTTAAAAAAAAGGGCGACATGGACAAGTTGGGCCAAAAGGCCTGTTTCCATGCTATCAACTTCTATGACTCTATTTGTGGGCAATGTGCAACAGCAGTTTGCATTTATATAGTGCCTTTCATGGAGTAAAACATCCCAGTGCACATCACAAGCATTGTCAGACAAAATTTACCACCAAACCACATAAGGTATTGGTACTGGCGGCCAAGTGCTTGGTTAAAGAATGAGAAGGAGATAGTGTTTTATGGACGGAATTCCAGAGTTTAGGGTCTGGACAGCTGAAACTATGTTAGTCAATTGCTGGGTTCAGGAAATCCTAGATGGACGAAAATGGAGTTCTTGGAGGGTATGTGCTGGAGGAACTGATAGAGATTGAGATTCTAACACTCAATGCATTTAAGTGAAATGGAGAAGGTTGGTGGAAAGGAAAAGAAAAGAACCTTTATGTTGTTTCGCAAACACCATTGCAGATTTCGTTTCCATTTCTAATCACGCGACAGAGAATTCAATAGTTCCTTTAAAAAAACTGCACTGCTGTCTTATTGTCTGAGATAATGGGGCATTGTTTGAAATGTTAGGAAACAACAGCCAATAATAACCTGCAAAGTCCAAATGCCACTCAAGTCAATACAGACTGGGACAGATATGCTGGAACTCTCAAAGCTCAGAGACGGGTTGGAACAGCGTCAGTTGTAACAGCGTGAAAAAGTGGCGACAGGCTTTCTTCTGTTCCAGCTCTGTGACCACCAGGAAAGCATGTCAACAAGCATGGAGATGCCTGGAAGATGAAAATAAACCACAAAGCTTAAATATTTCTCTAGAGTGGCCTTCAAAAGCTTAGAGAAACAAACAGCTCTCCTCGTAAACTAAAATTGTTAACTTTTCCAACTATTGATGGGTTGATGTTTCTCTTATCTTTCTCCTTTGAGGTATGATGTGAATAATGAATAGTGTGTATGTTACTGCCTCATCTCAGTGCAGGATTCTCTAATGTAGACAAGTTCAGTTAACACTGCTTTATTTATTGTTTGTCAAGGTGTGCATCTTTGATGTACATTATTCCTTAGTTTACAGATAATACCTGGCTACTTTATTCTTTTCAGACGTTGTTTGCTAATCTTTAGGTAATTCAATTAGCAACAAGTTCTAGTTTCCCATTGGAAGGGTCACTGGCCCATTATAAGAAGTTTTGGGCTGAGAAAGGGATAACGTATTTTCACATGTGCAAGTAAAAAGGCATTTATCCACCACGACCTCTCATCCCTCACTCCTTTTTTAATGCCTAACACTTGAGGACAACAACTGAGATAAGTATCTACATAGAGCTCCAAGATGCAAAGGGATCTGGGCATCCTGGTGCATGAATCCCAAAACGTTAGTATGAAATTACAACAATAATTGGGAATTCTAATAGGATGTTATTGTTTATTGCAAGAGGAATTGAATATAAAAGTAGGGAGATTGTGCTTCACTTATACAAGGCATTGGTGAGACCACATCTGGAGTACTGTTGATCTCCTCAGTTAAGGGAACGAGGTAAAATGAATTGTTAGCAATTCAGAGAATGCTTACTAGACTAATATCTGGAATGGGTGGATTGTCTTTTGAGGAAAGGTTGGGCAGGCTAGATTTGTATCCGCTGGAATTTAGAAGGATAAGAGGCGACTTGATTGAAACATAGAGGAGGCTTGATAGGGTGGATGTGGAGAGGATGTTTCTTCTTTTCAGAGAATCTAGAACTAAGGGTTGCAGTTTAAAAATAAGGGCTTAACCATTTAAGACAGAGATGGGGAAAGTGTTTTTCTCTGAGAGTAATGAATCTCTGGAACACTCTTTCTCAAAAAGGTAATGGAAGCAGAGTCCTTGAATATTTTTAAGACAGAGCTAGGTAGATTCTTGATTAACGAGAGGATGAAAAATTATCAGGACTAGGCAGGAATGTGGGATTGAGGTTGCAATCCGATCAGCCATGACCTTATTGAATGGCGGAGCAGGCTCGAGGGGTCGAGTGGTCTACTCCTGCTGCTAATTCATATGTTCGCATTCAAAACCTTAGTCAAACTGAAGCATCATTGGAAATTATGGACTGTATATTTTACATGGGGGTGATCAAGGCAGAGTTTGTGTACTATAAATGGTTCTTTTATTCATGTAGACACCAGAGCAGAAACATTTTCTCACTAAGCTGTTTAAAGATTTGGGTGATGCAGATGTAAATACTTGGATTTTATGGTTGGCATTGATAGAACCATAGAAAATTACAGCTCAGAAACAGGCCTTTTGGCCCTTCTTGTCTGTGCCGAACCATTTTATGCCTAGTCCCACTGACCTGCACTTGGACCATATCCTTCCACACCCCTCTCATCCATGAACCCGTCCAAGTTTTTCTTAAATGTTAAAAGCGTTTACCACTTTATCCGGCAGCTCATTCCACACTCCCACCACTCTCTGCATGAAGAAGCCCCCCCTAATATTCCCTTTAAACTTTTCTCCTTTCACCCTTAACCCATGCCCTCTGGTTTTTTTCTCCCCTAGCCTCAGCGGAAAAAGCCTGCTTGCATTCACTCTATCTATACCCATCAAAATCTTATACACCTCTATCAAATCTCCCCTCAATCTTCTACGCTCCAGGGAATAAAGTCCCAACCTATTCAATCTCTCTCTGTAACTCAGCTTCTCAAGTCCCGGCAACATCCTTGTGAACCTTCTCTGCACTCCTTCAATCTTATTTACATCCTTCCTGTAACTAGGCGACCAAAACTGTACACAATACTCCAAATTCGGCCTCACCAATGCCTTATATAACCTTACCATAACACTCCAACTTTTATACTCGATACTCCGATTTATAAAGGCCAATGTACCAAAGGCACTCTTTACGACCCTATCCACCTGTAACGTCACTTTTAGGGAATTCTGTACCTGTATTCCCAGATCCCTCTGTTCAACTGCACTCTTCAGAGTCCTACCATTTACCCTGTACGTTCTTCTTTGGTTTGTCCTTCCAAAGTGCAATATCTCACACTTGTCTGCGTTAAATTCCATTTGCCATTTTTCAGCCCATTTTTCTAGTTGGTCCAAATCCCTCTGCAAGCTTTGAAAACCTTCCTCACTGTCCACTACACCTCCAATCTTTGTATCATCAGCAAACTTGCTGATCCAATTTACCACATTATCATCCAGATCATTGATATAGATGACAAACAACAATGGACCCAACACTGATCCCTGCGGCACACCACTAGTCACAGGCCTCCACTCAGAGAAGCAATCCTCCACAACCACTCTCTGGCTTCTTCCATTGAGCCAGTGTCTTATCCAATTTACTACCTCCCCATGTATACCTAGCGACTGAACCTTCCTAACTAACCTCCCATGAGGGACCTTGTCAAAGGCCTTGCTGAAATCCAGGTAGACAACATCCACCGCCTTCCCTTCATCCACTTTCCTGGTAACCTCCTCGAAAAACTCTAATAGATTGGTCAAACATGACCTACCACGCACAAAGCCATGTTGACTCTCCCTAATAAGTCCCTGTCTATCCAAATATTTGTAGATCCTATCCCTTATCACACCTTCCAATAACTTGCCCACCACCGACGTCAAACTTACTGGCCGATAATTTCCCAGATTTCTTTTGGAACCTTTTTTAAACAATGGAACAACATGAGCCACCCTCCAATCATCCGGCACCTCCCCCGTGAATACTGACATTTTAAATATGTCTGCCAGGGCCCCTGCAAGTTCAACACTAGCTTCCCTCAAGGTCCGTGGGAATACCCTGTCCGGTCCTGGGGATTTATCCACTCTGATTTGCCTCAAGACAGCGAGCACCTCCTCCTTTTTAATCTGTATAGGTTCCATGGCCTCCCTACCAGTTTGCCCTATTTCCGTAGACTCCATGCCCGTTTCCTCAGTAAATACGGATGCAAAAAAACCATTTAGTATCTCCCCCATCTCTTTTGGTTCCATACACAGTCTACCACTCTGGTCTTCAAGAAGACCAATTTTATCCCTCACTATCCTTTTGCTCCTAACATACCTATAGAAGCTCTTTGGATTTTCCTTCACTCTGCCAAAGCAACCTCATGTCTTCTTTTAGCCCTCCTGATTTCCCTCTTAAGTAGCTTCTTGCACTTTTTATACTCCTCGAGCATCTGATGTGTTCCTTGCTGCCTGTACATTTCATACAACTCTCTCTTCCTCTTAATCAGTGTTACAATCTCCCTCGAGAACCAAGATTCCTTATTCCTATTTACTTTGCCTTTAATCCTGACAGAAACATACAAACTCTGCACTCTCAAAATTTCTCCTTTGAAGGCCTCCCACTTTCCATTTACATCCTTACCAGAGAACAGCCTGTGCCAATCCACACTTCCCAGATCCCTTCTCATTTCATCAAATTTGGCCTTTTTCCAGTTCAGAACTTCAACCCGAGGACCAGATCTATCCTTATCCACGATCAGGTTGAAACTAATGGCATTATGATCACTGGATCCAAAGTGTTCCCTCATACTCACATCCATCACCTGCCCTAACTCATTTCCCAATAGGAGATCCAATATCGCATCCTCTCTAGTCGGCACTCTATATACTGATGTAGAAAATTCTCCTGAACACATTTTACAAACTCTACCCCGTCTAAACCTTTAACAGTATGCGAGTCCCAATCTATATGTGGAAAATTCAAATCCCCTACTATCACAACTTTGTGTTTCTTGCAGTTGTCAGCTATCTCTCCGCTGATTTGCTCCTCCAATTCTCGCTGACTATTGGGTGGTCTATAATACAAGCCCATTAATGTGGTCATACCTTTCCTGTTTCTCAGCTCCACCCATAGGGCCTCTGTAGACAAGCTCCCTAATCTATCCTGCCTGAATACCGCTGTAACATTTTCCCTGACCAACAATGCCACCCCCCCACCTTTTATCCCTCTGCCTCTATCCCGCCTGAAACATTGGAACCCTGGAACATTGAGCTGCCAGTCCTGCCCCTCCTGTAGCCAAGTTTCACTAATGGCTATAATGTCATATTTCCACATGTCTATCCACGCCTTCAGCTCATCTGCCTTCCCCACAATACTCCTGGCATTGAAATAGACACACCTCAAAAAATTATTTCCACCACACTCTACCCTTCCATTTGTGATTTTGCTTGAACTAACCTGTCTTTTTACCCCTGCTCCACTATCTGCTCTGGCACTCTGGTTCCCACCCCCCTGCAAATCTAGTTTAAACGCTCCCCAATAACACTAGCAAATCTCCCTGCAAGTATATTGGTCCCCTATCCCCATGATATGAATGGAACGTGCAGATTTCTTCAATTTACGTACTTCCAAGGCACCATAATGACATGTCCAGTCTATCCCACTTAAGTGAATATCTTAAGTAATTAATTTTTGTTTTAAGATGCTAGAATGCTGTCCTATTAATCTGCATTAGGGGTTGTAATAACAAGTAGGGCGGAACTTTCCCATCCTGCTTACAGCAGGAATCATAGTGGAGGGATGCGGACCATGCAAAAATCCGTTGTCCTCTGGCGGAATTTCCTGGTCTTGGGGCGAGCATGGCTGGAAAATCTTTATATGATGTAACTTCGCATTGCATGCCCCTCTGTTCCAACAAATATAGATATTAATATACACAACTAACTGCTAGAAATAAGCTTAATTGGTGTGAATGTCCAAATCTCTAGGCACTTGAAGCTACCCTAAATAATGTGCTTCAGTTGTAAATATAATATAGCATTTTTATAAGTGGAGGTTCGGTATTACAGCAAACATAATGAGGCCTTTATCCCAGAGACTTCCCATTTCTCTCCAAACAGTGTCTGAAAATAACTTGTGCAAATTTGTGTTCCTGCTGGGGACCTCTGCCCATTGAAAGTAACTAGCAGGATTCAGGAGCAAAGGTTAGTAAGTTTGATATTCCCAATATTACTGCAGGCCTTCAGCATGTAAATTTTACCACCATGTAAAATTTTAAGGAAGAAGGCAAGCTATGCTAGTGAATAATTATTATTTATATGTGGGACAGTCAACTCAGTTGGGCTGCCCTTTACAAATTTCACAATTGCGGCCTGAAATAGCCGAAGCATTTGTGAAGCATAGATGTACACATGCCAAGTAGGATATGACTTTTGTTTTTTAAAGGAGTTCCATGTTTTGATGGTGTGGTCCCAGTTTGTGCAATTTTGAAGATGAACCAGTACCAATAGTGATAAAATGATGTGAGCAAGATTTTATTCACTGAGGGTGGTTGGAGTCCAGAACAAACTACTTGAGAGGGTGGTGGAGGCAGGTTCGATTGAGGTATTCAACAAAGAACAAAGAAAATTACAGCACAGGAACAGGCCCTTCTGCCCTCCAAGCCTGTACCGACCATACTGCCCGACTGAACTAAAACCCCAAAAGGAAATTGGATTGTCATATTAAAAGAAAGCATGTGAAAAGTTACAGGGATAAAGCAGGGGAGTGGGGCGAAGCAAATTGCTCTTTCAGGGAACCAGTGCAGACTTGATAGACTGACTGGCCTCTTTCTGTATTGCAAAGATGCTATGGCCATTGTAGCTGTCTTTCAGTTCAAAATAAAGTTATAAAAGATATTAATTTGAAATAATAATCTGACCCTTTTGTTTTAGTCAATAGAGTCATAGAGGTTTACAGCATGGAAACAAGCCCTTCGGCCCAACTTGTCCATGCCGGCCTTTTTTTTTAAACCTCTAAGCTAATCCCAATTGCCTGCATTTGGCCCAAATCCCTCTATACACATCTTACCTATGTAACTATCTAAATGCTTTTTAAAAGATAAAAATTGTACCCGCCTCTACTACTACCTCTGGCAGCTTGTTCCAGACACTCACCGCCCTCTGTGTGAAGAAATTGCCCTTCTGGACACTTTTGTATCTCTCTCCCCTCTCACCTTAAACCTATGCTCTCTAGTTTTAGACTCCCCTACCTTTGGGAAAAGATATTGACTATCTAGCTGATCTGTGCCCCTCATTATTTTATAGGCCTCTATAAGATCACCCCTCAGCCTCCTACGCTCCAGAGAAAAAAATCCCAGTCTATCCAGCCCCTCCTTATAACTCAAACCATCAAGTCCCGGTAGCATCCTAGTAAATCTTTTCTGCACTCTTTCTAATTTAATAATATCCTTTCCAGAATAAGGTGACCAGACTGCACACAGTATTCCAAGTATGGCCTTACCAATGTCTTGTACAACTTCAACAAGACGTCCCAACTCCTGTATTCAATGTTCTGACCGATGAAACCAAGCATGCCGAATGCCGCCTTCACCATTCCGTCCACCTGTGACTCCACTTTCAAGGAGCTATGAACATGTACCCCTAGATCTCTTTGTTCTGTAACTCTCCCCAATGCCCTACCATTAACTGAGTAAGTCCTGCCCTGGTTCAATCCACCAAAATGCAACACCTCGCATTTGTCTAAATTAAACTCCATCTGCCATTCGTCAGCCCACTGGCCCAATTGATCAAGATCCCGTTGCAATTAGAGATAACTTTCTTCACTGTCCACTATGCCACCAATCTTGGTGTCATCTGCAAACTTACTAACCATGCCTCCTATATTCTCATCCAAATCATTAATATAAATGACAAATAACAATGGACCCAGCACTGATCTGAGGCACACCGCTGGTCACAGGCCTCCAGTTTGAAAAACAACCATAGAACATAGAACAGTACAGCACAGAACAGGCTCTTCGGCTCACTATGTTGTGCCGAGCTTTATCTGAAACCAAGATCAAACTATCCCACTCCCTATCATCCTGGTGTGCTCCATGTGCCTATCCAATAACCGCTTAAATGTTCCTAAAGTGTCCGACTCCACTATCACTGCAGGAAGTCCATTCCACACCCCAACCACTCTCTGCGTAAAGAACCTACCTCTGATATCCTTCCTATATCTCCCACCGCGAACCCTATAGTTATGCCCCCTTGTAATAGCGCCATCCACCCGAGGAAATAGTCTTTGAACGTTCACTCTATCTATCCCCTTCATCATTTTATAAACCTCTATTAAGTCTCTACAACCACCCTCTGGCTTCTGTCAAGAAGCCAATTTTGTATCCATTTAGATGCCTCACCCTGGATCCCATGAGATTTAACCTTATGCAACAATCTACCATGCGGTATCTTGTCAAAGGCCTTGCTAAAGTCCAAGTAATGTTAAAACAGTTTACAATCAAGAGATGACTATTTTCAATCCAATAAGAAATTCAGGAAAAATCATTCTACTCCTGGAGTGAAGAAGATGTGGAACTCACTCTCACAGGGAATGGTTGAGGGAAATAGCGTAGCTGCATTAAAATTAATGCTGGATCATGTAATATTATGTAGAATATGCAGCTATTCAGCCAGCTACGGTGTGCTGGTGTTTATATTCCACACAATTTTCCTTCAATTCTATGTTTTATCTTCGCTTTTTAATATATCTTGTTAGCAGTTTGTAGTATCCATTATCTGAAATTGTCAGATCCAATCATGTTTTTAAGTTCAGATCATTGATTTTCAGATACTGCATTTAGGACTCGGCCTACTTAGATGACAATAGCCTGAGCCTAGGCTAGCGATAGTTCAAAATAATAATACATCCAGCATACCTGGTTCGCGTTGATTGCAGACAGACATCTATACTTTCCACACTAAAGGTTGAGTACAGTTGGCAAGGTTTGTGTTGGCTTGGGTCATGTCAGCTCGGACCTGGGACTTCCCGCGCTAAAGGTCGATGAGGTTCAAATAAAGTTCATTTTTTGGATGTGTTCAGTTTTCCTGTTTATGGATAAAGGATCCTCGACCTGTATTCCCTTTTTCTCATGTACTCATCTGGTGGATGAAGAGGAAAGGATAGGGTTAGATGGAGCAGAACGGGAGAATCTTAGTGTGGAGCAAGAATGCTGGGATGGAATTGTTAGACCAAATAGCCTGCTTCTGTGTTGTAAGACTCCACACAATTCTGTGTAAAAACTATGAAACTACACAAACTGCTACGTATGTTACTACTTTCTGAATATTTCAGTGACCTACAACATGTGGATATTACAAACACTAGTCCAATTGATATCTTGGCACATGATGCAAGATTTCCAGCGATGCCAAATATTCTGGATTTTATCCTAGTTGTGATGATTTTTGTGTGGCTAAGATCTTTGCCACCTCTTTAGATTCAGTACAACATCAGTTCCAACATCCAGAGCTCTCAGGTGCTTTTCACCTGTTAAATCTGGTCAGTAATAGATTGTGAAACACTTCACTAACTACTTTTGTTTTATTTCATGTCTCATTCTCAGCCTTTCCCTTGTCTTAAACTGATTTAGATGGTCATTGCTGTTGCGTTGTCTGTTTTATGGATTAGTCTGCACTGATATCTCCTAGCTCAGTGTCTCTCGATCACTTGACCAAAAACTAGAACATTTCCCACTTGTCAATTGCCACGACATTAATTTGATTCCGGCTTCATTGAACTGGAAAAAAAATGAAGCAACCCTAACTCCGCAGCTGGCAAAGAGCATCATTGCCTATTGAACTTATTTTACATCGGGTCACATATTGGTTAGAATCATAGAAACCCTACAGTGCAGAAAGAGGCCATTTTGGCCCATCGAGTCTGCACCGACGACAATCCCACCCAGGCCCCCATATCCCTACATATTTACCCCCAATCCCTCTAACCTACGCATCTCAGGACACTAAGGGGCAATTTTAGCAAGACCAATCAACCTAACCCGCACATCTTTGGACTGTGGGAGGAAACCGGAGCCCCCGGAGGAAACCCACGCAGACACGAGGAGAATGTGCAAAATCCACACAGACAGTGACCCAAGCCAGGAATCGAACCCAGGTCCCTGGAGCTGTGAAGCAGCAGTGCCAACCACTGTGCTACCATGCTGCCATAATTGTATATCTCATTTCTGTGCTGGAGTTGAAAACTTTCAGTCTATTAGTGTAATTACACCAGACATGATTGCGTGCTTGAAGAAGCAGTGATCCAGGAAGGGGGAATGTGTGGTTGGGCAGGTGTACTGGGTGTCCCTCTTATCTTGGTGCAGGTGTGGTTAAGTTGGCTCCTTGTGCTTGCTCCTTTCTCCTGTAAAGGTGTTCTATATCCAAAATAACTTGGCAGATGCTTTCGAACACAAATGTAATCACTAGACTATAGTTAATTGCAATTTTCACTTCAATCACTTGCTGAAAGCTTTTTCACCTTTACATGCAAGAGCCCAGATTTTCAAGTCACCCAGATCACCAGCCTGAGCCGATGGCCGGTATTTTACAACCTCGCTCGGGTGAGGCTCAAAAGATCACGCCCGAGGCCAAGGGAGAATTCCGTTCTGCGAGCCGTGCCCGCCCAGATTGCGGGACGGGCATGGCGGTAAAATTCCGGCTGAGGTGGGTGATCCCTATGCTCCCACTCGGCTGACTGTTTAAGGAAAAAAATATAAAATTGAGATCAGTTTATAAATTATATCATTATTTGGGACCAAGATAGAGTGCATGGGGGTCCTGGATTTAAATAATTTGTAGAAGGATTAAACATTGGTAGGGGTTTGGAACTCCCTACCAGGAAGGGTTGTAGAGAGGCAAGGCATTTTGAAAAATACTTGGATATGTGTTTTGAAGTGTTTTAACCTGACAGGGCTACAGACAAAGAGCTAGAAAGTGGGATTAAGCTGGTTAGTCCTTTTTCAGCCATCACAGACATGACAGACCAAATGGCCTCTTTCTGTGCTGCGAGCTTCTTTTATGTTGCCTATAAAATGTAAGCTTTCCTGTAATATTTTTCATTGTGCTTAGTAATCCTCGTCATGTTGAAACTGTAATAAAAGTAAAGCCCATCCAAGCTTCATACAGTAAAATCTAATTTTTTATTCTGTTAGCTGCTTTCTAACAGGACTCTTGGCTTTGTGTGGAGGAAGTGGAATAAATTATCCGGAGAGGGATATGTTAGATGTTGGGCACTGTGTCTGCTTGTAATCAGAATTTAATCAGGTCAAATTTGTTTGAGTACCTGAAATTGTTGAAATAGTCGATGCAACTCGGGAATTAAGCACAACTAATTGTGATTGTTGCTGTCGGTAAGAACATGTCAAGAAAGTTTCAATGCGCTTTGTGCCAGGATTGGTTGCTGTCCTGGTCTTTGATCGCGAGACCTTTGATTGAGAGAAATAATTATTATTTTGACTATCTGCCTGTTGAAAGATGGTGGGTGGAATTCTCCCATGGCCCCAGTGGCGGGTGGGTGGAGGAGGGGGAGGGGGGGGGGGGTGGAGAATTTGGGAGGAGTGCAAACATTGGTTTTACCTTAGTGTAAATTTCCTGTGGTATCTTCCACTGGTGCCTGTCATGGCAGATCGGAAAACACACTGGAGGTCGGTGTGAAGCTGGTTTGCAAGTCACTAATGGGATGTAGATGAAGACCTGACTGGAATCTTTTACCCAGACCCGATTCGCCACGACACCAACGGGAAATCATGCCTGTCAAACTGAGAGATATTTATATATATATATATATTTATATATATACATGGTATGTTGGGGTTTGGGGTGCAGACTGCCCCTTTAAGAGTATGAGTTGGGTGACCAATTGGCTATTAGCTTTGTCCAGTGTGGGACCCTATTGGGCAGTCTTAGACCTGACTGTGAATGAGTGCACATCTTCAATAAACAGTTGCCAGTATTGAAGTATTCAAGCCTGTAATTCTTTATACCCCTGAGTCCACAGGGATGTACATAATACAGACCATGTCTGGAATAACGTGGCATGAGGATGCCGGGACTCACTTGAACAATGCCTGGGTATGCTGCTGGTGTTTGGAATGGAGGCCACCAGCAACCCTAGACCCTGGAACACCACAGCAGTGGGTGGGGGAAGCATTTACAGGTGGATCTTTCAGATTCACTGCCATCGAGAAGGTCCATATTCTAGCCTCAGACTGTTCCCAGAGATCCATCATCTGTCTCAGGAGATCCATCCTCTTTCATCAATGGTAGATGTTGGGCGCCTTTTCAATATGGCCACTGGATGTGATAGTGGACTACGCATCATTAATTCTGCCTCGCCACGGAATACAGCACAAAACACCTAGTTGCATAATTTGCATGAGAACAGGGCGGGAGGATCTGGTGTGTATTCCTGCTGACCTCTGCAACAGGAAATACTCCACATTCTCACCCTGCCACAAGACTTCATCCCAGATTGGAGTATTCTGTCTGATGAGTCTCCTTCAGGGAACATGGGGAAGAATCCAACTGTAATAATTTTTTTTCTTTGTGTTCATGAGATATAGGCATTGCTGGTTAGATTGGTATTTCTTGCCCATCCCTAATTGCTCTTGAGAAGGTGGCGGTGAGCTACCTTCTTGAACTGCTGCAGTTCATGTGGTGCAGGTGCAACTACAGTGCTGTTAGGGGGGGAGTTCCCAATGACAGTGAAGGAACAAGGATGTATTTCCACATCAGCATGGGGTCTGGCTTGGAGGGGAACATGAAGGTAGTGGTGTTCCCATGTGTCTGCTGCCCTTGCCCTTCGAGATAGTAGAGGTCATGGGTTTGGAAGTTGCTGGTAAAGGAAGTTTGGTGAGTTGTTGCAGTGCATTTAGTAGATGGTACACATGGTTGCCACTGTGTGACTTTGGTAGATGGAGTAAATGTTTAAGGTGGTGAATGAGATGCCAATCAAATGGGATTCTTTGTCCTGGATGGAGACCAGGTTCTTGCATGTTGTTCATGTTAAACGCATCCAGGCAAGTGGAGAATATTCTATCACATTCCGATTATACCTTGTAAATGGTGGACAGGGTTTGAGGGGAGATCAGGAAATCAGTTCCTCTCTGCAGAATTACCAACCTTTGGCCTGCCTTGTAGCCAGAGTATTTATGTGACCGGTGCCGTTCAGCTCTGGTTTAATGGTAACCCCTAGGATGTCGATAGTGGGGGATTCAGAGGGGGTAATATCATTGAATGTCAGGGGGCATTGGTTAGATTCTCTTTACTCGAGATGGTCATTGCCTGGCACCTGTGTGGCGCAAATGTATTTGCCATTTAATAGTCAAAGCTTGGATATTAAACATGGACTACTTCAGTATCTGAGGAATCGTGAATGGTGCTGAACATTGTGCCGTCATCAGCAAACATCCCCACTTTGGACCCTATGATAGAATGAAGATCATTGATGAGGGCCCTGAAGATGTTTGAGCCCAGGATACTACCCTGAGAAATTCCTACAGTGACGTCCCAGCACTGAAATGAATGACCTCCAACAACCCTAAGCATCTTCCTTTGTGTTAGATATGACTCCAACCAGTGGAGAGTTTCCCCCTGATTCCCATTGACTTTAATTTTGTTTGATGTCACACTTGGTCAAATACGGCGTTGACATCAAAGGCAATAATTCTTGTTTTTGCAACGACTGGAGAATTATATTGTGCTTTGTCAGCCATGGCCCAAGGGTAGCAGCCACCTCTAGTCAGGAGACCATGGGTTCAGGCACCGCTCTAGAGGTTTAAGTACACAGTCTCAATTTTAGCGTCACACTGTGGAAGTGCTGCACTGTTGCCAAGGTTCTCTTTCAAATTACACATTAAATCAACCAAGGGCGCTCACAAACTGAATGCTGTTTCTCAGATAGGTGTAAAGAATCATGTGATATTAATTAAAGAGCAGGAGAGTTCTCCCAGTGAACTGGCCACATTTAGTCCTCAACCAACATTACAGAAACAGTTAAATTGATCATTTACCTGGTTTCTTGGAAACTTTCATGGGGTGAATCAATAGATTTGCAAAAAGATTTAAATTGGACTGTACAACTGAACAGACACATGGCAGATTAAACTTTCCACTGATAAACAATGTGCTGCCTTCAAAGAACAAAGGGGAGAAAGGAACTTGCATCGACCTCAAGACTTTTCACAGCCTAAAAAATCCCAAAGCACTTCAAATTCAGTAAGTTGTTTTCTGCTCTCCCGATTTTAGTTTTTTTGCGAAGAAGGCCGGGATAACAGCTTAAAGATGTTATCATAGCAATGACTGCAGCTCTGAAATCTTGCTGTGTCCAAATTGGTTGCTGTGTTTGCCTAGGTTACAGGAGTGACTACACTTCAAAAACAACTTACTGAATTTGAAGTGCTTTGGGATGACTGTAGCTCTGAAACTTCCAAGCTGCTGTCAGAAATGGGAAAACCTGCTGGAATGCAACCATGCAATTTTTTTAAGCGAAGATCCTTCTGGAGAATTTCGAAGACCTCATTGAAGATGGCATTTGTGGAACGTTTTACCTGGAAGTTACGTCAATGGCCTGTTGATAAGCCATTTATTTGGTGATCAGGTCTGCTCCTGCCTCTCTTCTGGGAAACCAAGCTTTATTGTTTCTAAGATGAGCATGGCCAGTTTATGAGTGGGTGCTGTTAATGAAGAACCTTGCAGGGAAATTCCCATATTGGGAGTGGCTAATAATTTTGAAAGTGCATAAATGGGGCTATTTTTCATAAAAATGCTGACAAAGTATTAATAACAAGCCAAAGGAATATCGCAAAACAGGTATTTGATGCATTCTGTTTGATTTGGATTGATTCCAAGTGGATGAAGGATGAATCCGGTCCAATCCCATCCCAGACAATCAAACTTGACTTCATCTAAATGTGTTGATCACTCACCCGAAACAGATTCTGGGATTTTCTGGCCCTTCCCACTGGTGGGATTATCAGGTCGTGCCGGATGCATCTCTTGCAGTGGTTTCCCTGGTGGCAGGACAGGAGAGCCAGACAAAATGCCACAGACATCAGCAGGAATGGAAGAACCTGCTGGTGACCAACATCGAGCTGCCTCTGCTGCTGGAAAACATGCCATGGGGGAGGTGGAAAATCCCACCCCACAAGACCACTAAATTGGCTAAGAAGTAGCATGTATCCAACTATGTGGATCTGAGCCAGATTTTCCCGATCCCCAGCATTTAGTACTCTCCTGCTACTGGGAAAAATATCCTAATCATTTGAAAGCTAAATGATGAATTATTGTTCATGGCACTTCAGTGTTATCCCAATGCCACCTCTGCCAGTTAAGGGACGTGGCTCATTTTATATTTTGTTAAAAATCAATCCCTCATCAGTAAGAAAAAAATCCTTTAAACACCTTAAATGGATGCAGCATAATATACTTTCATTAATAAACATGATGTAACTATTCCTGGTTAATGATCAATATCTTGATTGATGCCTCATATCTTCTATATTGACATGCTGGTATGTCTGAATGTGGCTAAAATAGCGCCGAAAGATGATCCAAAACATGAGGAGAGGGAAGTGTCTATCCCTTATCTTACTGAGAATTGATATGGCATTAAATACCTTTTGAGGAGATCATTCCCCATGAGTAAAATAGCCAGGTGATCAAAGCAAATTACTGCGGATGCTGGAATCTGAAACCAAAAGAGAAAATGCTGGAAAATCTCAGCAGGTCTGGCAGCATCTGTAAGGAGGGAGAAAAGAGCTGACGTTTCAAGCTTTGACAAAGGATCATCTGGATTCGAAACGTCAGCTCTTTTCTCTCCTTCCAGATGCTGCCAGACCTGCTGAGATTTTCCAGCATTTTCTCTTTTGGAGCCAGATGATCATCTTGCCTCTACCCTGAAGCTAAAGTTAGTAGGGCTAACCTCCCCTGTCCTGTGACAGCAAACTTACAAGCTGGAAAGCAATCACATGTCCACATTTTTTGCCCTTGCGCTAATGATGGTCACTTCTACGCATGGAGAAAACATTGGCCAACACAAAGTAAATAGTCATAAATCGATACGAGTCACACAACATTCTTTATACTTTTTACTCAGTTACCAGCAACAACGCAGCCACAGTCACACCAACCCCATCATCATAGCTATCAGGGAGAAAGATATTGAAATGTATAGAACTTAGTGTGTCAACTTTAAAACAGGTTACATTTTCATGATTGTAAAATAAGCTAGGAATTCTGCAGCAGTACGAGTCTGAGGTGGAGGGGAAGAAATTGAAATGTTTTCTCCTTCTATTTAATTTTAAAGAAAAAACCAATTTCCATCATTTGTGACTTTTTTTAAAAAAAAGAACAGAATGTTCTTGATTCTGTCAGACTTTGAACATAAACTTATTGTCATTTAAACCTATTCCACTCCCTCACTACAGAGAGCTCGCAATGCTCCAGCACCCTTTATTAAAGCTGCATCGACTCGTTTAATTCATTCATTTCTGCAAATGTTTCTTGTAACCCAAGGCTAGTTTTAAAGTTCAAACATAGCAGAAGTTGTCATCTTCTTGGCTTCAACCAGTCTGTGATCCATATCAAAACACTTTACAGTTTTTTTCCACCATTGATTTTTTTTTAAGAAATTCATTAAAGCAGGGACATAAAACTATAGTCTAATTAAGCATTAATTCTGAGATTTGTTCAACGTGACTTCATCCTTAAGTAAGAGAGCACATGCTTCTGTCTGTGACCGAGTCCAAACTTCAATTGAAGCTGTTTTTGCAGTTTTGCCTAAATGCTGGTGGAGCTGTCTTCGAGACAGGCAGTAGTATTTCGAGCACCGACGAAGGGTCATCTAGACTCGAAACGTTGGCTCTATTCTCTCCCTATAGATGCTGTCAGACCTGCTGAGATTTTCCAGCATTTTCTGTTTTTGTTGTTAAGTAACATTTACTTGATGGTCTTCCCACTGAGTAAAAATAAAGTAGGTTATTTATTGTTACACGCTTACCCTGTACTAAACACAACGCCAGATATATTGGTTCTCACACACACAAAGATTAGATATGGAAAAAGGTCATCCACTTTTGCAGATCACAGGTACCTCAGTCTTTGGTTTACAATCTCTCCTCTCCCCTGTGACAGGCCTGTAGTTTCTTGGATGGTTTTGATGCTTTAAAGTTGAAGGGAGAGTCTTGTCAAGTGAAGAGTTCACAGAATGTTGTGAGGTTTCTTGTTGTCAAACAGCTGTGTGGTTGGTTCTCAGGTGTTCATTAAACTGGAACAGGTTTGTGGGGGGTGGGAGTTCTCTCAGTTTGGATCTCCCACTTTCAAGGTATTGCTGTTCATTACCGTGGCTGCTTTCTGACCAACAGATAACGACCTGAAAACAGCTATCAGCTGGCTTCAAAAGCGGACAAAAACATGGCTGCACCATGTGACTTTTTACAACTTCAGGTCCTTTTTTAAATAAGGGGTGTTGTTTATGTTGAAGTTCTGTAATGGAGTTTGCGACACATGCACACACTTCTGATGCAAAACGTGCCTGATGTAGCGGAGGCGTTACAGATGGAATTTCTCTAGAGTTCTTCCCTGTCACTGATACACAGTCCAAGTCTCACTGCAGTACCAGAATATGGTGATGCCAACTGCTCTGTACACTCACAAAATGCCGAGACTCATGTACAACTTTTTGTTACTACGTTAGAATCAAACAACGTGGAATTTGTGAGCTGAAGTCTGCATTAGGGTGAAAACATAGTGTATTATGGTCTTTCAATGGAAATGAAACCAATTAGATTAAGACTTGTTTATTCATTCAGCATTCACTGATCTGTGTTAACACATTCCAATGTACAGTATGTAACACTTCAAGTACTGAACTCCCTGCTTTTAGTTGTACGTCTTACCTTATACAACATGTTCAAATTGTTTTTGAAACATTTCTAAAACTGAACGGTCTACCCTGTAATTTTACTGCTGTTGTTTGTGAGAATGAAGGGGCTTAACTGGATTCAACTGGGAAATGAAGGACGTAATTTGCTTTGACAGCGAAGTGGATGCTCTTTGGGGAGATGAGCCTGTATCAGTTACATTTTCCCCCAGCTGACTTTTGTTAGGAGGGACAGTGAGCCTCAGCCTGCAGACAACTTTCGGTCATATCCACTGAGTTTGGGGAACTTTGCTAGGAATTCAGCACATATTCCACACCGTATCTGACACACATCCAGGATGGACATGTTCAGACACCCATGAAGGTTAACCAGCAATGGTCACTGATTACCTTATTGGCTGGTTTTCCTTTCAAGGAATGGAAAGAAAAAGAATCATAGGATAGAAATGAGAGTTGAATGCTCAGACTTGATTCTATGAAGGAATGTGTGCCGCAACTTACAGGCACAACGATGGCACAAAGCTGAGCTTCAAAGCCATTAATATTTCATGGGTGTGATGCTGGCACCTAGCTCCCATATTACTAATGCAAAAAGTTGCACCCCTTGTCTTGCCAGCCACAGCCCAAAGGTCTGTTTTATGAGGGGGAAATGGACAGAGCTGGAGGGGGTGAGAGCAATGATTCCTGAGTTCACAAAGGTTTTTTATTGTTTTGGAAAAACCTACTTTCCTTTGACACCAATGGGGACTGTCCAAGTTTACTTTAACCTGCCAAGCCGTGCCCCCTGTGGTTTAATAAGTTTATTTATTCACGGAGCATCGCTTGCAAGGCCAGCATTTATTACCCATTCCTAATTGCCCATGAGAAGGTGTTGCTGAACTGACTTCCAGCTGAGTGACTTGTGTGGCCATTTCAGAGGCCATTTAGAAGCCAGCTGCATTGCTGTGGGCCTGGAATTGCACACAGACCAAAACCAGGTAAAGACACAGGTTTCCTGCCAAAAAGACAGCAGTGAACCAGGTGTGTCCTTCTGACAATCTGGTACAGTTTATATTTTCATCTTGCAACTGATAGCATATTCAAAGATAGCCACAACTATAAACAGAGTGTAATTGTGCCAGGTAACGTGTATTTCCAACTATTTCTCCACGCCATTGCCAGTTGCAGCAACACAAACCTGAAGCAGTGACTGTATATTTTAGGCTTGTGCACTGAGCATCATGAAGTGCTCCAATTTCTTCCTACAAGGAAGAAAAGTGCTTTTGCTGTTGCTGACTGGATAGAGATTCCCAGATAAGCACTGTTTAGAACGTTACCCTTGTTTTAAAGTGAATCCATCTGCTATAAAACTGCCCGCACAGGGAGGTTTCCATTGCAATAGGGCAGGTAGCCAATATCCAGAGAGCTGCTTCAAGTAACAGCTCATTGTTGTTTCCATATCTTCACATTCTTCCTTTGAGGAATAGTGTGAAGTAGTGGAAAGATTCGCAGGCTGACAAGCAATGTGACGGGCCTTGACACGAACACTCCTTCCAAGGACGATACCATCTTTACACGAGCCGATAAGATTGTTAACACTAGATTGGGAGGGCTTTATAAACTTCCACAGCCATGTGTTGGAAAGGGTGGCATGATGGTACAGTGGTTAGCACTGCTGCCTCACAGTGCCAGGGAACCAGGTTCGATTCTGGCCTTGGGTGACTGTGGGCTTCCTCTGGGTACTCCGGTTTCCTCCCACACTCCAAAGGTTAGGTGGATTGACCATGCTAAATTGCCCCCTTAGTGTCCAACGATGTGAGGGTTAGGTGGATTAGCCAATGTAAATGCACGGGGTTACAGGGATAGGGTGGGGGTGGGGGGTGGGCCTGGATAAGATGCTCTTTTGGAGAGTCGATGCGGACTCGATGGGCCAAATGGCCTGCTTCTGCATTGCAGGGACTCTATTCACAGGTTCACACCCACTGGACATGAATCAACTGAAGATTCAGAGCTGGAGCTCTGGTCTCCTCCACTCACCAACAATGTCTGGGATTTGAACCCCACGACATTTGAGTTGAGCATAGCCAAAGCTTAATTCTCCAGCACACTGATTCATCTATCACTGCCTTCAACAACTTCAAAACCTGCCAGTATTGTGCACCATCTAGCTCGAGAAATCAAAGAGCTGAAATTCCTGCACGTTGCTCCCAAGCAATGCTCAAGAGACTGGTGGGATGCAATAGAAAAGTGGCCTTCCATTCCTTGCTCCCATCCTCTGCCTGCCACAACTTCTATGGTACATCAATAAGGGGACCAAATCTCTTCCTGGGTTTCACTGAGGAAAATACCACACAGTTATTACATGATGCTCATGGAATGCTTAGTTGAGCTTAAGTATCGATGTCAGGAACTAAAGATTGTTTTTCACACAACATAAATCAAACTAGGGAGGTATTTTTCTTGGCCCATGCTAGCCTGCATTTAGGGATTTTACACATTCTTTTAATGTTTCCTTTCTCCAGTGGTAAACCTGCTATCCGAAACAAACCTGTAGTGTAAACAACCTGGTGCCATTTACTTTAGTTAGAAGTGAACAAAGAAAATTACAGCACAGGAACAGGCCCTTTGGCTCTCCAAGCCTGCACCAACCATGGTCCCCAGCTGAACTAAAACCACCTATCCTTCCGGGGACCGTATCCCTCTATTCCCATCCTATTCATGGATTTGTGCAGATGCCCGTTAAAACTTACTATCGTATCTGCTTCCACTACCTGCCCCGGCAACGAGTTCCAGGCACCCATCACCCTCTGTGTAAAAAGAAACTTGCCTCGTACATCTCCTTTAAATCAAAGAACAAAGAAAGAACAAAGAACAGTACAGCACAGGAAACAGGCCCTTCGGCCCTCCAAGCCTGTGCCGCTCCTTGGTCCAACTAGACCAATCGTTTGTATCCCTCCATTCCCAGGCTGCTCATGTGACTATCCAGGTAAGTCTTAAACGATGTCAGCGTGCCTGCCTCCACCACCCTACTTGGCAGCGCATTCCAGGCCCCCACCACCCTCTGTGTAAAAAACATCCCTCTGATGTCTGAGTTATACTTCGCCCCTCTCAGCTTGAGCCCGTGACCCCTCGTGATCGTCACCTCCGACCTGGGAAAAAGCTTCCCACTGTTCACCCTATCTATACCCTTCATAATCTTGTATACCTCTATTAGATCTCCCCTCATTCTCCGTCTTTCCAAGGAGAACAACCCCAGTCTACCCAATCTCTCCTCATAGCTAAGACCCTCCATACCAGGCAACATCCTGGTAAACCTTCTCTGCACTCTCTCCAATGCCTCCACGTCCTTCTGGTAGTGCGGCGACCAGAACTGGATGCAGTACTCCAAATGTGGCCTAACCATCGTTCTATACAGCTGCATCATCAGACTCCAGCTTTTATACTCTATACCCCATCCTATAAAGGCAAGCATACCATATGCCTTCTTCACCACCTTCTCCACCTGTGTTGCCACCCTCAAGGATTTGTGGACTTGCACACCTAGGTCCCTCTGTGTTTCTATACTCCTGATGACTCTGCCATTTATTGTATAACTCCTCCCTACATTATTTCTTCCAAAATGCATCACTTCGCATTTATCCGGATTAAACTCCATCTGCCACCTCTCCGCCCAATTTTCCAGCCTATCTATATCCTGCTGTATTGCCCGACAATGCTCTTCGCTATCCGCAATTCCAGCCATCTTCGTGTCATCCGCAAACTTGCTGATTACACCAGTTACACCTTCTTCCAAATCATTTATATATATCACAAATAACAGAGGTCCCAGTACAGAGCCCTGCGGAACACCACTGGTCACAGACCTCCAGCTGGAAAAAGACCCTTCGACCACTACCCTCTGTTTCCTATGGCCAAGCCAGTTCTCCACCCATCTAGCCACTTCTCCTTGTATCCCATGAGCCTTAATCTTCTTAACCAACCTGCCATGTGGGACCTTGTCAAATGCCTTACTGAAATCCATATAGACGACATCCACGGCCCTTCCTTCATCAACCATTTTTGTCACTTCCTCAAAAAACTCCACCAAATTTGTAAGGCACGACCTCCCTCTTACAAAACCATGCTGTCTGTCACTAATGAGATTGTTCCGTTCTAAATGCACATACATCCTGTCTCTAAGAATCCTCTCCAACAACTTCCCTACCACGGACGTCAAGCTCACCAGCCTATAATTTCCTGGGTTATCCCTGCTACCCTTCTTAAACAACGGGACCACATTCGCTATCCTCCAATCCTCAGGGACCTCACCCGTGTCCAAAGAAGCGACAAAGATTTCCGTCAGAGGCCCAGCAATTTCACCTCTCGTCTCCCTGAGCAGTCGAGGATAGATGCCATCAGGCCCTGGGGCTTTGTCAGTTTTAATGTTCCCTAAAAAACCTAACACTTCCTCTCTTGTAATGGAGATTTTCTCTAACGGGTCAACACCTCCCTCCGAGACACTCCCGGTTAACACGCCCCTCTCCTTCGTGAATACCGATGCAAAGTATTCATTTAGGATCTCCCCTATTCCCTTGGGTTCTAAGCATAATTCCCCTCCTTTGTCCCTGAGAGGTCCGATTTTCTCCCTGACAACTCTTTTGTTCCTAACGTATGAATAGAATGCCTTAGGATTCTCCTTAATCCTGCCTGCCAAGAACATCTCGTGACCTCTTTTTGCCCTTCTAACTCCCCGTTTGAGATCTTTCCTACTCTCTCTGTATTCCTCCAGAGCTCCATCTGTTTTCAGTTGCCTGGACTTAACGTACGCCTCCCTTTTCATTTTAATCAGATCCTCAATTTCCCTGGTTATCCACGGCTCTCGAATCCTACCTTTCCTATCTTTCCTTTTTACAGGCACATGCCTATCCTGCAGCCTTATCAATAGTTCCTTAAAAGACTCCCACATGCCAGACGCGGACTTACCCTCGAACATCCTCTCCCAATCAACATCCACCAATTCCTGCCTAATCCGGCTATAGTCAGCCTTCCCCCAATTTAGCACCCTGCCCGTAGGACAGCACTCATCCTTGTCCATTACTATCCTAAAGTTAACAGAGTTGTGGTCACTATTTGCCACATGTTCCCCAACCGAAACTTTGATGACCTGACCGGGCTCATTTCCCAGAACTAGGTCCAGTATAGCCCCCTCTCTAGTCGGGCTATCTACATACTGTTCCAAAGAACCTTCCAGTACGCATTTTACAAATTCCTCCCCGTCCGGTCCCCCAGCTCTAAGCACTTTCCAGTCTGTGCCAGGGAAATTAAAGTCCCCCACTACAACAACCCTATGTTTTCTGCACCTATCCAGAATCTCCTGACATATCCTTTCCTCCACTTCCCGTGGGCTGTTGAGTGGTCTGTAGTACACCCCCAGCATAGTGACTGCACCCTTCCTGTTTCTGAGTTCCACCCACAGCGACTCAGTACATGACCCCTCTAAGTTGTCTACCCTCTGCACCGCGGTAATATGCTCCTTAACTAATATCGCTACTCCCCCACCTTTTTTAGCCCCTCCTCTGTCTCGCCTAAAACACTTATACCCCGGAATATTCAGCTGCCAGTCCTGTCCTTCTTTTAACCAAGTTTCCGTCACCGCAACCACATCCAAATTCCGCACAAGCATTAAGGCCCTAAGTTCGTCTGTTTTACCCGTTACGCTCCTCACATTGAAGCAGATGCACTCCAGACCTCCAGGCCCAGTCAGGTCCTCCTCCTCCAGAGTGCTCCTCTTCTTAGCTAGCCTTGCCCTGGCCCCCAGCTCGACCCCAGCCTCAGTATTTACTGACCTCCTGTTTTGTTCCCCACCCCCCTGCCACACTAATTTAAATCCTGCCGAAACACTCTAGCAAAACTCTCAGCCAGGATATTTGCTCCCTTCCAGTTAAGGTGCAACCCACCCTTTCTGTACAGTTGCCATCCTGACTTGAAGATTTCCCAGTTATCTATGAATTTAAAACCCTCCCTCTTGCACCAGTCCTTTAGCCACGCGTTCAACTGTAGAATCTCCCTGTTCCGAGCCTCACTTGCACTAGGCACCGGGAGCAGTCCAGATATTGCTACCCTGGAGGTCTTACTTTTTAGCCTAGCACCCAACTCCCTGAATTTCTCTCGTATGACCCCCCTGCTCTTCCTACCTACATCATTTCCCCCAATGTGTACAATCACATCCGTTTGACTACCTTCCTTTTTAAATATGCTACCTACCCTCTCGGAGACATCCAGTACCCCGGCACCAGGGAGGCAGACTACCATCCTGGATTCTCGTTCAGTCCCACAGAAGCGCCTGTCCGTGCCTCTAACCATTGCGTCCCCCACAACTATCGCTCTCCTAAACCCCTTCTTTCCCTTCCGGACCCCTGAGCCTGTCTCCGTGGAGGCGATCTGGTCCTCGTGGCTTACCCCTGGAGGGTCATCCCCCTCCACAGAATCCAAAACAAGATACCTATTTTGGAGGGGGACAAGCACAGGGGATCCCTCCACAGACTGCTCACTCCCTTCCCTTCTCCCATCTGTTGCCCATTCCTTTCTTTTATGGGAGACTGCCACTGGGGTACTTTCTGGCACATCACCCTTCTGACTATTACCCCTCCTAACTGTGACCCACGTGTCTTCCTTCCGAGACCCTGGTACCTTAAACCCCTCGTACCTTAAACCTATACCCCCTGTGGTTCAGTATAAAAGTAACTTAATGTATCCAATGGGAACTGGGCATTTAGTATTATTGGATCACAGTCATTTGAACTCTCAGACCTGGATTTGAATTGAGCACAGACTGAGGAGGTGGAACCTAAATTTCCTTATTGTAAACACCAACCCTTCAACCAAACATTAAATAGAAGTTTCTATAAACTGTTTAACCCAGAGGAACCCTTTTCTAATCATTTTGAACCAGTGAAATAAATGTATATCGGAGAAGGATGAATAATGATGTCAGCAGGCAGAAACTTTGGGATGAGTTCCAATTCCTAAATGTTGATGAATCCCTTCAGCTGGGAAGGGATTCTCCATGTCCATTCGCCAGTGACTTATGCTGCTATTTGAGTGTCGGGTGTACTGAGCTTTGTGCTTTGAGAACTTTGGAACAGCAAATTCACTGGCTTGTTTTCTGCTGCACAAGAAAGCCTACGAATTTATACTCAAAAGAAACAACACTGCAACGATCGTGATTAACTCTATAAGGGTGGGTGATAGACATTCTTCGGTATTCTACATTCCAGGCCATTGTATTAGCACAGATCCATGGTCTGTGGCCATGTACAATACTTTTGTAAAAGCAAAATATTGCACGTGCTGGAAGTCTAAAATAAAAACAGAAAATACTCAACCTGCATATCGATTGGCTGACTCAAGTTGGAAGGGGTGGGATGGCGGAAGAGTTCTTAGAATGCTGTCGGGATAGTTACCTTGAACAGTATGTTACAGAACCGATGAGGGAACGAGTTACCTTAGATCTGGTAATGTGTAACGAGGTAGGTAGAATTAAGGATGTTCTTGTGAAGGACCCTCTTGGGTCAAGTGATCACAATATGGTCGAATTTCTGGTACAAATGGAAGAGGAGAAAATAGGGTCCCATACCAGTGTCCTCTGTTTGAACAGAGGGAAGTACGATAGGATGAGGGCTGAATTGGCTAAGGTGGACTGGGAGAGCAGACTGGTAGGTAGGACAGCTGAGGAACAGTGGAGGATTTTTAAGGAGATCCTTTTCAGTACTCAGCAACAATATATTCCGGTGATAAAGAAGGATTGTAAGAAAAGGGATAGCCAGCCATGGATAACGAAGGAAATTAAGGAGAGTATTAAATTAAAGACCGATGCGTACAGAGTGGCCAAAAATAGTGGAGAATCGGAAGATTGGGAAAACTTTAAGAAACAACAAAGAAGGACTAAGAAAGTGATAAAGAAAGGAAAGATAGGTTATGAAGCGAGGCTAGCTCTAAATATAAAAAATGATAGTAAAAGCTTTTACAAATATATAAAAAGGAATAGAGTGGCAAGAGTGAATGTTGGACACTTGGAGGATGAGAGGGGGGATTTAATAGTGGGAAATGAGGAAATGGCTGAAACTTTAAATACGTTTTTTGTGTCGGTCTTCACGGTGGAAGACACAAATAGTTTACCGAATATTAACGATAGAGGGTTGGTAGGAGGAGAGGTACTCAATACAATTAATGTTACTAGGGAGGCAGTGCTTGGTAGACTAACGGGACTGAAGGTGGACAAGTCCCCGGGCCCGGATGGAATGCATCCCAGGGTGCTGAAAGAAATGTCAGAGGTAATAGCGGATGCGTTAGTGGTTATTTATCAAAATTCGTTGGATTCTGGGGTAGTGCCAGCGGATTGGAAAACGGCTAATGTTACGCCGCTGTTTAAAAAAGGAAATAGACAAAAGGCGGGTAACTACAGGCCGGTTAGCTTAACGTCTGTAGTTGGGAAAATGCTGGAATCCATCATTAAAGAAGAAATAGCAGGCCATCTGGATAAGAATGGTTCAATTAAGCAGACGCAGCATGGATTCATGAGGGGAAAGTCGTGCTTGACGAACTTGTTGGATTTTTATGAAGATGTGACTAGTGCGGTTGACGGAGGGGAACCGGTGGATGCGGTGTTTTTGGATTTCCAAAAGGCGTTTGATAAGGTGCCTCACAAAAGGTTGCTGAAGAAGATTGGGTCACACGGAGTTGGGGGTAGGGTGTTAGCGTGGATTGGGGATTGGCTATCCGACAGGAAGCAGAGAGTCGGAATAAATGGGTGCTTTTCTGGTTGGCAGATGGTAACTAGTGGCGTGCCGCAGGAATCGGTACTGGGGCCTCAACTGTTTATCACTTATATAGACGATCTGGAGGAGGGGACTGAGTGTAGAGTAACAAAGTTTGCAGACGACACAAAAGTAAGTGGAAAAGTGAATCGTGTGGAGGGCGTAGAAGGTCTGCAGAGAGAGTTGGACAGGCTGAGTGAGTGGGCGAGGATCTGGCAGATGGAGTATAACGTTGACAAATGCGAGGTTATTCACTTTGGAGGAAATAATAGCAAATTGGATTATTATCTAAATGGAAAAAAATTACAACATGCTACTGTGCAAAGGGACCTGGGGGTCCTTGTGCATGAGGCGCAAAAACCCAGTCTGCAGGTGCAACAGGTGATCAAGAAGGCAAATGGGATGTTGGCCTATATCGCAAGGGGGATAGAATATAAAAGCAGAGATGTCTTGCTGCATCTGTACAGGGCATTGGTGAGGCTGCAGCTGGAATACTGTGTGCGGTATTGGTCCCCTTAATTGTGGAAGGATATATTGGCCTTGGAGGGAGTGCAGAGAAGGTTCACCAGGTTGATACCAGAGATGAGGGGTGTTGATTACGTGGAGAGACTGAGCAGATTGGGTTTGTACTCGTTGGAATTTAGAAGGCTGAGGGGGGATCTTATAGAGACCTTTCAGATAATGAAGGGGCTGGATAGGGTAGAGGTGGAAAGATTCTTTCCACTTAGAAAGGAAGCTAGAACTAGAGGGCACAGCCTCAAAATAAAGGGGGGTCAGTTTAGGACAGAGTTGAGGAGGAACTTCTTCCCTCAGAGGGTGGTGAATCTCTGGAATTCTCTGCCCACTGAAGTGGTGGAGGCTACCTCGCTGAATATGTTTAAATCATGGATAGATGGATTCCTGATCGGTAAGGGAATTAGGGGTTATAGGGATCAGGTGGGTAAGTGGAACTGATCCACTTCAGATCAGCCATGATCTTATTGAATGGCGGGGCAGGCTCGAGGGGCTAGATGGCCTACTTCTGCTCCTATTTCTTATGTTCTTATGTTCTAAGTCTTACAGAATCTGTGCAGAGAGAACCAAAACTGAGGTTGAGCCAGGTATTGGTTTAATGTCTCATTCGAAAGGCAGTACTTGCAACAGTGTAGCACTCCCCTGCACCTCCCTCCACCCCCGGTCCCTCTAAGCAGTTGGGGTCTGCAGCAATTGGGAACGTGCGCATAGGGAACAAACATGCTGTGCGCAGCATATGTTATCTTTAAGATGTGCACACTTCTTGCTGTGTTGCAGTCTTAAAGGGACCAGCAGTGCAGTCCACCTCCAGCCCGCGATGATTGGAGAGCACATTGCTTGGGGCTACCAGGCTAGATTTTGTGGTCAAACCTCTGAAGTGAGACTTGATCACATCACAGCCTGATTCAAAGCTGGGTGCTATTACTGAATCAAGGCTCACACATTGGCCGGAATTTTACTGGCACGCTCACCCCATTTCCAGAGGTGGGCGAGGCTCAGAAAACGGTGTTCTCCATTGGCCTCAGGCGGGATCATACGAACCTCGGGCGGATGTGCCGGTAAAATCCCACCCAGCGTTCACGATATCTTTCTATTATTTCCTATTGCTAGTGTCCTCGTAACTTTGCAACTGCATCTCTACCTGTGCAAACTGAGGACTATGTGGCTGAGAGAAACCATTGTTGTTTGGCTGACAGTGATTTTGGTGCACATAACTCCGCATGATGAGAATGCAGTGTAAAGCACTTCATTAATATCGCCCTCAAAAGAAAGCTGAATGTATGTGATGCGCGATTAAATCACTCGGGAGGCTGGATCGTACCCAGGAAATAAAGGCTTTTATTACTAACAAGAATGGAGCACACTATATACAATACAATCCCAGTCTAAAGGGTCACCAGGCAGTGCAGTGACCTTTATACTCCTCCACGTAGGCGGAGCCAACTGGAGTGTACCACAGAACAATATCAACAGGTAGAACACCCCAACCCTAACCCCAACAGTGACAACAGTAACATATATACAAATACCCATAGTGCTGACCATCTATGGTTCAGTACTCATAGTGGTAACCAACTATGGTTCACCACAGTATGAACCTACACATTTATTCAGGAGCACAGATAAAAGATATCTCAAAGATATAAAATCAATTAGATTAAGTGTCAGATGGCTGAACTGCTTATCTATTTACACACCCAATTAAATATCGATTAGATTGCTATTAGGCCTAAAAAGGACTATAAAATTCAGAAAGTGACAATCTTCAGTTAATACAAGGATATTTTGAGTTAAGTTAGAGTAAAATAATCACCAGGAATTTTGGTTCCTATATTTTAAGTTTTTCTGTGTTGCTGGCAATTCATCAGCATATCTACCTCTCTCTCTCTTTCTCTCTCTCAGCCGAGTAGTGCACTACTTCCCTCTCTCTCTTTCCTCTTTCTGTCTCTCTTCCCTACAGGTGGTCAATGTGCTATTCTCTTTTCCTTTTGCTCCCAACATCGCAGCACGCCTTGTTGCAGCAGGGCCTCAATTATTCTCCTTCTCATATTCGGTAGGTGATTCCCTACACTCTGGTGGATCTGCTGTCTGCAGTATTATTCATGATGATTGACCATGGTGTATGAGACAGAAGGAGCCAACTGGCCTGTTGTGATAGCCCTACTCTCTCTGGAGAGCCTCCTATATCTTCCTCTACCTCAAATATTTATCTGGTTTTCTCTTACAGTATATACTGGTCTCTGTCTCTGGTCTCTGCTAATGTGTTGACTGTACGTATTTATAAATATTATCCTGAATGACTAACTGTTACGTTGCATTCAAAAATAAAATATATAGCATGGGATTTTCCAGCCCCATCCACCGTCAGGACCACCCAGTCCTGCTGAAAGTCAATGGACCTTTGGCTGGGCTGCTGAATCTCCCGTAATGGGCCGCACCACAATGGGTCTGGAAAATCTCAGCCATGGTATTTACGGTCTGTGAGTTTGCTTATGTGATGCTGCATTCTCATTAGGGCCCACTTCCTGTGAGCTGCATGTTTTGTGTATCCAAATGCAGGGTGTGCTTTGAGAGATACCTGCCCGGCAGCAAAATAATGTTGGAACAAATTCCATGTTGCTGCAAATCTTTAGGATAAGGTTTGACTGTGATAAGAAGAAGATAAAGGCAGGACTGAGAAACTCCTTTTCAGCATACCAAAGCTCAAGCCTCCAGAACATTAACTCTCCCCAAATCACATCAAATTCCTTTTGAATAAACTCAACGATTATTCCAAACTTACCATTCTTTTGAGTACTGACTTCTTTCTTCACATTTGATACCTTGCATAACTTCTTTTTAATACATCATTGAAGTAATTCTCAGGTTAACCTCAGCCTTTCATATTTCATATCCTTAATATTTTATATCCTTTACTCAAGTTTGCCCTTTAATAGTTTTCTTTCATCATTGGAAATATTAAAACTTCTGTAATTGTTTCTAACGTAATTTTGATTTGCAATTGCAATTTATGCAGGGTGTCACGGTGGCACAGTGGTTAGCACTGCTGCCTCACAGCGCCAGGGACCTGGGTTTAATTCCCGGCTTGGGTCACTGTCTGTGTGGAGTTTGCATGTTCTCCCAGTGTCTGCGTGGGTTTCCTCCGGGTGCTCCGGTTTCCTCCCACAGTCCAAAGATGTGCAGGTTAGGTTAATTGGCCATGCTAAATTGACCCTAGTTTCGGGGTGATTAGCAGGGTAAATATGTGGGGTTACGGGGATAGGATGGGATTGTTGTTGGTGTAGGCTTGATGGGCCGAATGGCCGCCTTCTGTACTGTAGGGGTTCTATGATATGAAACCAGACTACAGAGAGCCAACCTGGGTATAATGGACAGAGTGGTTTCCCTTCTGTGCTGAACACATTCTATGATTCGGAAGATAGCGTTATCTGTATCACATAATATCAAGATTGGGGAGAAGTACCTCCGCCAGCTGGTTTAACTGTCTCAATAAACAATTGTGACTAACAGTGAGAGATTGTTTATATATGTTGGAAGATGACCTAAGTGATAAGTTCCCTGGATTTGCATTCCTTTTTATCAAGCTTCACAGGAATGTGACTAATTTATGAGCCCGTGCTTTGCAAATTATCTGATGCTCAGGTAATAGATTTTTTCCTGCAGTATTCGTTTTTTCAATTGGGAATTCCGTGTTGCTGCTCCTTATCACAAACGCAGTAATGGAAGCTGAGCAGCACCAGAGTCTCCACTCTGCAAGAAACATTTTGGTGACAAACGGCAAATCCCAATCACAGTAGTTGGAAATTTTAAAAATTCTTGGATGAAAATTCAACAGAACACGGAAAACTGGAATGATTACATTACTAAGATACATGTGGGCCCAATCTGGTGGCACCAGGTTTTGGAAAATGTACCATTTGGAGACGTCAAGGTTTCCAATGCAACTTAATTTCAGAAGAAATTAAAAACAAATTTTTATACATCAGCTCACAGCATTCAAATTCTGCTTGACAACATTCCTAGGAAGTTCCTTGGAACGTTTATGACATTAAGCGCATTATATGAATGCTGTTCATCATTTACCTTCCAATTTCTTGGTGCATTGGAGTGGAAGGAAGTGGCAATGTACTCACAACGTCCCACATAGACTCTTCACATCCATTGTATATACAGGAGAGGCACCAACAGCAGAGTTCAAGTCATTTTAGTCTCTGTGTTTTTAAAAAATCTGTTCTTAAAAGTTCAGTTCAGGTTTCCAGTTGACGGATTAAAAATCATTATTTGTTTTTTTTTAAGTTTCCAACAGCGATGCCGTGTTCTCTCAGCCACCATGTACTGGTTAAAACACAGTTTTAATTTCATTTGACGCAGCATTGTCGGCATGGACTTTGTGTGAACAAAGAGATGGCAGCAAGACCAGTGGATGGAGAATGGGGACCCTGGGGATCGTACGGAGCATGCTCAAGAGCATGTGGCGGTGGGATAAGAAGTGCAGTAAGAGACTGTAACAAACCAGAGTAAGTTCCTCTTAATTGTCATGGACCGGTTGGTTTAAAATGCTTTTTTGTGATAGGGAACTGGTGCCATGAATTCAGGTTGCTGAGCTGCACACATGTGCCACACAGCCGGCTGAGAGTCAAATATAACATTGCTGGGAATATATCCCAAGACATTTTCAACTAATCTTCCAGGCCATCAGAGAATCCCTACAGTATAGAAGGAGGCCATTCAGCCCTCCATCGACTCTTTGACAGAGCATCCCACTCAGGCCCTATTCCAGTAACCCCATATATTTACCCCACTAATCCCCTTAACCTACACATCCTGGACACTAAGGCTCAATTTAGCATGGCCACTCCACTTAACCTGCACATCGTTGGACTGTGGGAGGAAACCGGAGCACCCGGAGGAAACCCACAGGAAGAACATACAAACTCCACACCGACAGTTACTCAAGGCTGGATTGAACCTGGATCCCTGGTGCTGTGAGGCAGCAGTACTAACCACTGTGCCACCATATCTCCAATTTGGGTTGCTATCAGCAGAAACACTCTGCACTGAAAAATTAGAAAAATACCTTGGATGTCAGTTGGTTCCCACCTTTCAATAAGATATTGTTAGACCATTATTTAGCACCTGAAACTAAGGTTGTTGATACGCTCTTTATTGCAAGCTATTTAAGAAAGGAAAATACACATTCTTTAACTCTGGACTTCTCAAATAACTGGTAAAGTTGACAAACTATTCTATGGAGAAATCATAGTCCCTCTTTGTTCAGCCCCCATACACGAAAGTAAAGGGTTGTGAATGAAGCCCAGTCCATCACACAAACTATCCTCCCATTGACTCTGTCTACATCCCACTGCCAAGGAAAAGCAGTCAGCATAATCAAGGATGTCGTGCACCTCGGACATACTCTCTTCCACCTTCTTCAGTTGGGAAAAAGATACAAAGGTCTGAGGTCACATACCAACCGACTCAAGAACAGCTTCTTCCCTGCTGCCATCAGACTTTGAATGAATCTACCTCGCATTAAATTAATCTTTCTCTATCCCTAGCTATGACTGTAAGACTACATTCTGCACCCTCTCTTTGCTTATGAACGGTATGCTTTGTCTGTATGGCGCGCAACAAACAATGCTTTTCAATGCATATTAATACATGTGACAAAACAAATCAAGTAAATATTCAGTCAGGCAATGGGACAGGGATAGCTACAAGTAATTTATTTTAGAATTCGGTGCCATGTAGGGTCACTTTGATCACTGTGCTTTTCCCATTTAGACAATTGTACAATATTTCTTTTCCTCCATTTTTGTAGCAATCTGTTTGCTTCCCTTTTTAAAATTTGTGTTTATCGTTTTAAAGATGATAGTTCTTCCTTTTCCAGTGTGTTGAAAGTTAACAGCACTTTTTTTGCCTTGTGGAGAACTTTAGAATTAAGAAAAAACTTTACATTGTGATTCAAACATCTCTGTGTGAATTTAGTTGCACATTTTGGATTCAATTTTCCAAAGCATTAAAAGACTTGTGCTGTAATGGGATTGAGATTCTGACCCTCCACTGCCCATAAATCTGGGAGTGTACATTTTGACATTCATCACCATAATTCTCCATACATTAAAATCGATGGAGGGAAAATCATGGCATGCCAGTTCATGATTTCAAGCTGGCTGTTCCTGAATTCTTTACCCCAGGTTTCATATTGTAAAATTTGTCTTGAATATTTCTCAGTGACTGTCAGCCATACCTGTTGTAGCCTGCAGTGTCATAAAATTGCCAGAAGTACAAAATCTGCCCCAACTCTGTTCACACTGATCAACAAATTTGTGGAAGGCAATCTCCTGAAATAGAATAACCTGCCTGGATTGTGATGAATGAAGTCAGAGGCCAAAGCAAAATGGCCACATTAATAGCGACTGCACTATAACCAAAATAACACAGTGGAGACAACTTGACAAATCCATGCTACCAGTGGGAAAGCTTACTAAACCAGGACGCTTAGCACTGGATGGCTGAGGACCATAAGAATAATAATGGAATGTTGCAGCAATCACTGCCTTTGATGTAGAACCAAGTATCGTGAACTAATGAGAGTCTGAACAGATTAACGTTCCAGTAAATGGTGAGCTTGTACCTGGTTGCCTCTCGAATAGATTCATAAAGTGACACAGCAAAGGAGGGAGTTTAGTCCATCATCATCATACATGTTCTGGTGTCTTTGAGAGGGTAGTCCCACTCCCGACCCTTACCCCACAGTCTTGTACATTTTGTTCCTTCCAGTATTTAACTGATTCCCTTTAGAAAGCCACTAATAAATCTATCTCTCATACCCTTTCAGGCAGTACATTGATAAGAACACGTTGCGGAAGATAAATTTCCTTCATCGCTTGTCTGTTGTAGTCAATTATTTTATTTATTGTAAATCTTTGCCCCCTATGGTTGCTGATTTTTCTACCACTAGAAATGGTTTCCCCTTTTTACTCTACCAATATCCTTCATTAATCTCCCCTTAGCCAGTTCTGTTCTTTAGAGCAAAGTAAAGTTTATTGATTAGTCACAAGTAAGGCTTATATTAACACTGCAATGAAGTTATTGTGAAATTCTCCTAGTTGCCACACTCCGGCACCTGTTCGGGTTAATGCACCTAACCAGCACGTCTTTCAGACTGTGGGAGGTAACCAGAGCACCCGAACAACACCCAGTTTCTCCAGACAGTCCATCTGACGGCGGTCCCGCATCCTCCAAATTAGATCAGTTCTCAGCTTTCCTTAGCAGAGGCAAATACATTTTTGGACAGCATTCACCGAGAGGAATTCATATGAATTGGGGCAGCAGAGGGTAACAAAGAATGGGCTGAGTGTGCCAACCAGCCAGACATGAATTGAAGTGACAGTTAAGATCTATTTATTACAACCTTTAATGAAGTTACTGGAATGGTAATGCGACCATCCAATCTATTAGCTATCTAAGCATCAAGTGTACCATAGAGCAAAGGAAATCTTATATATAGCTGACTGACCTAAAATTAGCCAAAAGAAAGACATAACCCCTTTTCCCCACTCATCCCAGAGCTACACCTCTTGCTGATATGACCAAAGTGGGTGGGATTTTCCATCCGCGTTCATCCCAAAACCAGAAAATCTCGCCCGAGATCAACAGGCCTTTCCATGGTCTGCCCCTCACCCGCTATGAATCCGGTGGCGGGCGGAACGGGAAAATTCAAATGAGTATACAGAGGTCCCCTGGGCATTGTGGTGAATCTATGAGGTGGAATTTCCAGCCAAGACGATTCACATTGGCTTAGATTGGTTTTGAGTTGGCTGGGGAATCAGGTGAAGATCTGTACCAGCAGATCCCCATCCAATCACATGTCACTTCACCTAAAAAGCTCTTGTTCGATCTGTTCGATAGCCTTATTTTAGGAAGTAAATGAGCAGAAATTGCAGTTAAAAGAATGGCGCATGACTTCCTCATGGGAACCAAGCTGATGGCTGACCACATTCGTGCTGCTGGTGGTTGGCTGCATCCAATGGCTTTCAGATAAAGAAAATTATCTGATTGTAAAAATAATAAATGTTGAATGCTAAATGAATGTTTCAATTTTGTCAGCTTAAGTTAACCCTCAAATACGGTTAGCCCTTTAATAAGGGCTGCAAAATAATTGTTGTAGGGAATGAGTTTTGTTTAATAAAGTTGGTAAGTTGAGGGGACGTTATGACCAATGATGGTATATTCATAGAATCCCTACAGTACAGAAGGAGGCTATTCAGTCCATGGAGCCTACATCGACAACTATCCCACCCAGGCTGTATCCCCGTAACCCCACGTGTTTACCTTGCTAATCCCCCTGATACTAAGTGGCAATTTTGCATGGCCAATTAACCTAATCTGAACATCGTTGGAGTGTGGGAGGAATCCAGAGCACCCAGAGGAAACCCACGCAGACACAAGGAGAATGTTCAAACTCCACACAGACAGTGACCCGAGGCTGGAATTGGATCTGGATCCCTGGCGCTGTGAGGCAGTTGTGCTATCCACTGTGCCACCATTCCACCCCTTCTGAATTGAATTCAATTCATAATACTTTAAGTTTTCAGCTGCAAAGTCACAATTTAAACATTTTCTAGCTGAGGGGAAACTAGTCCTTGCTGCTGTCATGTTAACAATCTAGCATTTTCCATAGTCTTGAGATTTTGTTTAATGTCTAAGCTATTTGCCTCTTGCTGACCCGTTTGCTTTAGCTGTAGGTATATTGTTCCTTTTGTCCCAAACAGGCCCAGAAATGGTGGAAAGTATTGTGTGGGTCGCCGAATGAAATTCCGATCCTGTAACACGGACCCATGTCCAAAAGGAAGGAAGGATTTCAGGGAAGAGCAGTGCTCGGAGTTTGACGGGAAGCATTTTAACATCAACGGTTTGCCACCAAATGTACGCTGGCTTCCAAAGTACAGCGGCAGTAAGTATTCCAAAGCGATTGCAGTGCACCACGGCAGAGACTCCTGACATTTGACGTCAATGTAAGTGTGTGTATTCTGTTGCAGTTCTGATGAAGGATCGGTGCAAACTCTTCTGCCGTGTGGCTGGGACGACAGCATATTATCAGCTCAAAGACCGTGCCACTGACGGCACTCCTTGTGGACCTGATACGAATGATATCTGTGTGCAAGGCCTGTGCAGGGTGAGTTGAGAAATGGCACATTGGAAACCTAATGCATTTAACTTCTTCTCTCCAGTTGGGCTGTAACAGATCAAACACCATTGACATATGAGAGGTGATATTGTGAAGGTGGGGACTATTTGGTGAGGAGGCCTGAGGTGTGAGAAGTGTCTATAACATCAGAACTTGTGAATTGGTTACTCAGCAGTAACTGGTTGAGTGTAGCTCCAACAACACCCTCGTTCAACGCCATCCAGGACATGGCGCCCCATCTGCTACCTTCAACATTCACTCCTTCCACCACTGACATACAGTGGTAGCAGCGCATACCATTTACAAAATGCACTGCAGCAACTCACCAGACCACATTCAGCAGCATCTTTCAAACCCACCTAGAAAGACCAGGGGAAACAAACAAATGGGAGCACCATCACCTTCAAGATCCTCTGCTAGTCACACACCATCCTGATTTGGAACAGTATTGACATTCCTTCACTGTCACTGGGTCAAAAACCTGAAACCCATTTCCTAACAATACCACGGATGTCTCTACATCAGGTGGACTGCAACAGTTGAAGAAGGGCACTCACCGCCACCTTCTCATGGGCAATTAGGGATGGGAAATAATTCTGGCCTTGTCAGCGATGCTCACATCCTGGGTTCGCTATAATGCTGTAACTTTCTTGGATGCTGCCTCTTCACCAACATCCAGGAAACCTCTTGCTTGGTTGCTAGGCTTCGAAGGCTGATGTTTCTCACATGCTTGTATACCAACCTCCCTCTGCCGGTCATGATGCCACTTGGCTTCAATTAATGATATTTATTTGTGTATCTTATTGTGTGAGCCAGCAGTGGCCTGCCGAATGTTGAATACCTAGTCTTATTGGTGTCTGGTGTTGGTGTTACCTTTTCCCTGCAATCCTATTAAGATCATCAATGGGATGTGTTACAGGTTTATTGAAAAGCTGACCCATTCTCCCAATTAATGATTATTTATTTAGCAGATTATGGAAACTGTTATTTACACATCAACCATGTATTGAGAGTTTGCATGTAATCCCTAATTCCTAGTGTTTCTCTTCCAGCAAGCTGGATGTGACCATGTACTGAATTCCAAAGCAAGGCGGGATAAATGTGGAGTGTGTGGCGGAGATAATTCTTCGTGTCGGACTCTGGCTGGCACTTTCAGTAATCCACAATATGGTAAGTTGTGCTTGGTTGAACCAATGAGAATAAAAAGTTTTTTTGTTTTAGGTGAGAAAGTGTGACTCCATTTTATCAAAATGAGGTTTTGTTCTTAAGGCAACATTACTTTTCAAAAACATACATCTTTGATTCCAGCTTCTTGAACATAATATTAGAATTTTAGTTAATAACTGTGAAAATGTATTTCAATTGCTGACAATAAAAATATGAGAAGATCATACAGAAAAACCTTGTGCTAGCAGGAATGCTGTACATCTGGTTGATACAAGTCCGAATTAATGATTGTTACTGTAATGGAAGCAATGCTCCATTGTTGAATAAGTTAAATTAATTTATTATTCATTTCTTTTAGACATAAATGGCCCAGATCTTGTAGTCGACAGCAAAGGGGAAGTTTGCCATTGATCTAAAAAAAAAAATCTATCTACAAAGATCTAGCAGTTCTGGGGTTTAAATTTTCTCAATCAGATGTAACTTTGAAACCGGCACCATCTGTGATGCCTGGCAGCTTATAGACTGATCAGCCAATCAGATTGAAGAATGTTCACAGGCTACAAAGAAAAAGATAGGGATAATTATTCACATTTTAGAACATTGCGGCAAAAGCTAAATAATTGGAACAAACACATCCGCCCTAGCTATGACTGTAACACTACATGTCATAGCTAGGGCGGCACGGTAGCACAGTGGTTAGCACTGCTGCTTCACAGCTCCAGGGTCCCGGGTTCGATTCCCGGCTCGGGTCACTGTCTGTGTGGAGTTTGCACATTCTCCTCGTGTCTGCGTGGGTTTCCTCCGGGTGCTCCGGTTTCCTCCCACAGTCCAAAGATGTGCAGGTTAGGTTGATTGGCCAGGTTATAAATTGCCCCTTAGAGTCCTGGGATGCGTAGGTTAGAGGGATTAGCAGGTAAATATGTGGGGGTAGGGCCTGGGTGGGATTGTGGTCGGTGCAGACTTGATGGGCCGAATGGCCTCCTTCTGCACTGTAGGATTTCTATGATTCTATGATTCTACATTCTGCACTCTCTCCTTTCCTTCTCTAAGTATGGTGTGCTTTGTCTGTGTAGTGTGCAAGAACCAATGCTTTTCACTGTATATTAATACATGTGACAATAATAAATCAAATCAAAATTGGAAGCTGAAATATCAAGTTAAAACACATAATTTTAAATGTTCATCTGAGGAAACGAGACTTCACGCTTGAAAATTATTATTTTTTAGATCTGAAGGATGTTTAGCAGTGATTATCACTTGATACACAATCAAAGATTGATTGTACCTCCATTCAACAAGACTTTCATTTTTAATGATTCATAGGGTGGGATTTTCCAGCCACGCTTGCCCCAAAACCAGAAAATCCTGCCCAAGGTCAATGGGCCTTTGCATGGTTCCCCCCCTCTCCTTCACCGCTCACTACAATTCCTGTGGCAGGTGGGACAGGAAAATTCTGGTCATGGTGTCAAAAAGTTGAAGTTCACATCAATTCACTTATTCTGTGTTGATTGCATCTCTAAAGACTGCAACAAGGGTAGTCTGGAGAGGGGCATGATATCACTGACCGCAACCTCTGGATTTCCACGTTAACTGTGGATGTGTGTGTGGGTGCCAGAAGCTGCTGTCAGTTTTACACATCAGTATGGTGAGCACTGACAGTTTCACAGTCATTACACCCGCAAAATCTGGGCCAACAAGTTTTTAAGTGGACTACAGCTAATTGCTTTTTGTTAAAACGAATGCAAGAGTTCCTTTTTCTTGGAATCTGGGCAAACAATATACTAAACTGACTGGAGGCATTTATATCTCCAGAAGAGTAAGCTTGCCCAGCTGCTTTCCTATAGTGATGTTTGCCTGTGTTTGTCTTTGAAATGAATGTGCGACAATCAGTTAACAGTTTTGCATTTATAAAGCACGCTTAACGAGGTAAAATGTCCCAAGGCTTTTCAGAGGTGTGCTCTGAAGTGACATAAAGATATTAGAACAAGTACCAAAATATGACCAAACAGATAGGGTTAAGGAGCATCTAAAAGGAAAAGAGCGTAGTGGAATGAAATTTCTGAGTCAGGCACTTTGAGAATGTTTTCAGTTCCAGCTGATGACATGATAGCAGCCAACGCTACTGATACAGAAATCAGGTGTGAAAAAGACAAACGACTTGGCGACTGGCTGGAAGTCCATTATCTGCAGTGAATTGATTTGCAGTGGGACTGATTAATAACATGATTACCTGCCTAGCGGGAAACAACTTCTTTGATCCATTGTGTCAAAGGCTGCTTAGAAATGCTGTAAGTGCTGTTGCTTTACCCTATTCTCAGTTCCCTATGTGCCAATCTGTCGGAGCAGAGGTGCTCTTTTGGAGCTCGGGACCCATGTTTCAGTCATCAGCAACCCAACTCCAGTGACTTAATTCTTCAGTGTTGAGACAGCCGAACATTCAGCACTTTGCCATTGTGGATCCGAGAAACTATCTGTTGGAGGTGCTGGGCAGCAGTAACCTGCCAGCATTCAATTTCGCCCACTACTCTTCAAGGGTCAGCCTGGTCGGTGAGGAATCCTGTTTCAGGCACGAGGCTTTGTAGTCTGGAGTATGTTAACAGCAAAATTTTATTTTCAACTCCTAGCAATGTATATATTTATAATAGAAAGTACAGGTTTGAGCCCATTCTAGGTCTTAACCCCCACTATGTCCATCTCCAGATTGACCCTGACTCCAGGTCAGCTGTCTTCTTACATTATTATGTGGATGGTACTCAGTCCCATATTAACCCTGAATGTTAGAAGACCCATCTCAAAATGAGACCCCACTAGAAATGAGTTCTCAGGTGACTGAGGAGTCCAATGAGTGACCTACAGTCTCTGTCACACGTGGGGAAGATGGTGGTTGACGCAGCAGGTCAGTGTTTTGCACAGTTTGCCACGTATTCTTTTTGCTGTCGACTCTTGGCTCACTTGCCATGTCAAAGTTCTGAGTAAAGTGCTTGTTTCGGCACTCTCATGCCAGGTATGCAGATGATGTGGTCCGCCCAGCGGAGCTGATCGAGTGTGGTCAATGATTTTGATGCTAAGGATGATGGCCTGAGCGAGGGCACTGACACTGTTAGAATCGTAGAATCCCTACAGTGCAGAAGGAGGTCATTCAGCCTATCGAGTCTGCACCGGCTCTCCGACAGCATCTTACCCAGGCCATATCCTCATAACCCCATGTATTTACCCCGCTAATCCCCCTAACCTACACATTTTGGGACACTAAGGGGCAATTAAGCATGGTCAATCCACTTAACCAATCCAATGGGTAGCACGGTGACACAGTGGTTAGCACTGCTGCCTCACGGTGCCAGGGACCCGGGTTCGATTCCCGGCTTGGGTCACTATCTGTGTGGAGTTTGCACGTTCTCCCCATGCCTGCGTGGGCTTCCTCCGGGTGCTCTGGTTTCCTCCCACAGTCCAAAGATGTGCCGGTTAGGCAGGTTGGCCATGCTCAATTGCCCCTTAGTGTAAGGGGGACTAGCTGGGGTAAATGCATGGGGTTATGGGGATTGGGCCTGGTTGGGATTGTGGTCAGTGCCGACTCAATGGGCTGAAAGGCCTCTTCTGCACTGTAGGATTCTATGATTCTAACCCATGCACCTTTGGACTGTGGGAGTAAACTGGAGCACCCAGAGGAAACCCACGTAGACATGGGGAGAATTTGTAAACTCCGCATAGTCACTCACCCAAGGCTGGAATCCTTGGTGCTATGAGGCAGCAGTGCTAACCACTATGCCATCGTGCCTATCCTGCCAGTATCTTGCAGAGACAGTGCTGGTGGTACTCTTCAGTGTTTTGAGATGCCTGCTGTACATAGTCCACATCTCTGAGCCATATAGAATGGCGGGTATTTCTACTGCTCTGTAGACCATGAGCTTGGTGCTGGGTCTGAGGTCCTGGTCTTCAAACGGTCTCTTCCTCAGGTGACCGAAGGCTGTGCTGGCACACTGAAGGCAATGTTGAACCTTGTTGTTGGTATCTACCCAAGATATGGAAAGTGATCCACATTGTCCAAGGCCTCATTGCGGAATTTGATAACCGGGGAAGTGCTGTGTGTTGGGGGCAGGCTTGTAAAAGACATTTTCTTATGGATGTTTAGTGTAAAGCCCATGCTCTCATTCGTCTTGAAGATGTTGACAATGGCTTGGAGCTCAGCCTTCGAGTGTGTGTGCACGCAAGTATCATCTGGATACAAGCTTTGCTTCACTCCAGTCCGAAAGTGAATTGGGTCTGTGGTGGATCTGTTATGATGTGGAGATGCCGGCGTTGGACTGGGGTAAGCACAGTAAGAAGTCTCACAACACCAGGTTAAAGTCCAACAGGTTTATTTGGTAGCAAATAATTTGCTACCAAATAAACCTGTTGGACTTTAACCTGGTGTTGTGAGACTTCTAACTGTGGATCTGTTAGTCAGGATCGTGGCTTGCATGTCAGCATGGAGTAGGCGGAAAATGGTGATAGACTTTTGGGGGAAGCCAAAACAGAGAAGGACGCTCCATAATCCCTCACGGTTGACAGTGTCAAAGGCTTTTGTGAGGTCAAAGAAGGCCAAATACAAGGGTCGATGTATATTCATCAATGAGGACTACATTCCAGCTTTGTGGAGGAAAGCAAATTGAAATAATTCACGAACATTAATGATTTGCTCCCTTTTTCTCCTGAAGGCCCCAATGTTTTGCTACTGTACACCTCCACAGACATTTACACTCATTCTCTATTAGCCAATGTGGTCATTACAAATAGATGCAACTGTTGGACTGTATGATTGTTCAAAGGATTAATACCGAACCTGATTCTATCCACAGTTGTGTGTCATGTCTTAGGCATGAGGGTTTGAAATATAGTTGGTTCATTTCCCACCCCCACCCCCATCCTAACCCAGTAGTACTGAGCTCAATTGAAGTGGTCAAACCACTGACTTGATAGAAACTGGGATTTAAAATGAAGTGAGCAGTATGGATATAAATACCAGCCTAATGGACCTGGTAATGTTGAAGCCAGAACTCATCTCAACATTCTGCAGAGAACTGCTGGAGAGTGTGCACTGATCAATGGGGGTCAGGAATAGGCTCTTCAGGGCTTTGGTGGTCAGTGTAGCCCCTTGTATCCCTTTAGAAAACTGACCTTATGGATTATGAGACATGGAATTATGCCCCTATAACAAGCACCTCCTATTATAATGCCCCAAAGTGTAAGGCTACAATAATAGTGTTGTATCATTTCCTTTGCTGATTATGATCCTCAAGCATTTACAACGGTTTTGTCACAAAATTGGCCTTTTGATTTTTCTCTTTGTGAAGAATTCGTTTGGTGACGTTTATGTAATTAACCCTGGAAATTATTCCACTTGTCACTGAAGTTGAGCTTAGACCATTTGTCGCCCCCAAGTGTTGCTCAATATTATTACAACAACTTGATCTTAAGCGCACATTTCAGCTAAGTCTTAAAATATCCCATTTAAGATCTTAAGGAAATAAGATTGGTCATACCCTTGGTATAATTAATCTCCTCACCCCCAAGAAATGACCTACTTTGAAAGATTACAGAGATATTTAGGATGTGGGACCAATTTCAGCATTTGGTGATAGAAATTTGGCTGACTCAGCCATTTCAGAGGGCTAGTTAAGAGTCAACCACATTGCTGTGGCTCTGGAGTCACATGTAAGCCAGACTGGGTAAGGATGGTAGATTTCCTTCCCTGAAAGATATTAGTGAACCAGATGGGATTTTAACAACAATTGACAATGGTTTCACTTTTCATTCCAGATATTTTCTTCCCTTATCAAATTCAAATTTCACCATCTGCCATGGTGGAGTTTGAACCGGGCATGATCCTGGTTCTCTGAATTACTAGTTCAGTGACAATACCAATATGCCACTGCCTCCGGGAATGGTTCCGTCAGTTAGATAGTCACAAACCAGAGTGAAAACTCCATTTTTCAATTGGCCTTTTCTATAGGGAAAACAACCTGTGCAGATGCAGAATTGAGCCTAGGCCTGGAATTTTCTGGTTCATACTTGAGCAGAAATGACACTGCAATTTATGCCGGTTGGTGCACCAATCCTGCCATTACCCGCTGAGCTGATTTGCCAAAGCTGGAATGTCTGGGGCTGTCCTGAAGTACAAATGGCCAGTCAGCGTTCCTGACAGGAATAGGCAGGCATCCACTTAACCACCATAATTGTTAGATTTTCAAGTTCCAGTCCCAAAGAGTCGAGTGTGTACCCATATATGCTGTGGGATTATCACTCGACTATTAATCCGCAAACTCCGCTAATGTTCTGGGGCATGGGGTTCGAATCCCGCCACGGCAGGTGGTGGAATTTGAATTCAAGACAAAACATTTGAAATTAAGAATCTACTGATGACCATGAAACCATTGTCAATTGTCAGAAAAACCCATCAGGTTCACTAATGTCCTTTAGGGAAAGAAATCTGCCATCCTTACCTGGTCTGGCCTTCATGTGACTCCAGAGCCACAGCAATGTGGTTGACTCTCAATTGCCCTCAAAGGGCAACTAGGGATGGGCAATAAATGTTGGCCAGCTAGCGACACCCATGTCCCACGAATGAATTTTAAAAACCCCACCACGATACATTCAATATACTCCCCTCTCTGTTACACTGGGACTAGGCCTTGAACAGCCAAACCAGCTTTCCTTATGGGAACTGCCGGAGCCCACTCAGAAAATCACCACCTTAAAAAACAATTCTTTGTATTTCTGTGGGGTTAGAGTGAGCAGGAATGCTCCACCTAGTCACTCAATCATACTGGAACACATGGCCAGTCGTTCAACTTTGGGTAGCAGTTAGAAGACAGCAGTGGAGCATGGGAGATGGAAAGAAGTAATGAGAAAAAGAGGACAAGAGACATTTGCAAAGAAAAGTAAAATGTCATTGAGATAAACAAGACTGAGAATGGAAAGATACATTAGGGTGAGATGGAAAGATGAAATTTTACCACCTTGCCCGCCCAAGGTTCGTAAGATCCTGCCTGAGGCCATGGGAGAATGCCGTTCTGCGAGCCTCACCCGCCCTGGTTCTGGGACGGGCAAGGCGATAAAATTCCGGCCGGGCAGTGAGGAAGTGAAATTGGGAGTAACGGGGTAGGAATAAATGGGAAGAATGTGCGCACAGGCAGGAGACAGAGATAATCGGATGGTGAACAAGAAATGAAAATGAAGAAAAGGGAGCGATGGAATGCGATACAGACGAGAACAAATGTGAGACGGGGGAGGGTGGGGGGGCAAGAGAGTGGTGATGAGTGAAATTGTGAAAGAAAGAGGGAATGTAAATCCAAGGGAATAAGGAAGAAAACAAGTTAAGAAAGGAAATCCAGGTTTTAGGCATTTAGCAGAAACAGAGCAAGTCAGAAGTAATGCTAACTGGCTTTTTGCACATATATGAGTAATTATGAGAAGACCATGAGTTATGAGAAGGGTGGACAATCTAATGGCCTAGATTTTGCAGTAAGAATAGTCACAAAAGTGTTCATTAGGATAGAGGAGTACACTGGACAGTATCATGGAAGCTTCTGTCTGATTTACCCTGATCCTCCACAAACTTTGCTGCATCACGCTGATACAATCAGTATTGGAATATATAAAAGGCATGAAGTTCCAGTACTTACCAATATTTATCATATAAATGCATTTTAACAGCACAATAACTCTCAATTACTGCCAAACACCACCACCACCATCACCCCTCAGAGGGAGCTGTGCTGAATCACCCATCGATCAGAAGTTGCTGCTTGAAAGATTACAGAACGTTTGTGGGCAACTTTAAGCAGAATGAATGGCGATTGCCGTTTACTTATCATTGACCAGAAAATCCAGGCTGTCTATATTTAAAAATAGGGGCTTTTTGGGCTTAAGTTTTGACAGACTGACCAATTCTGGTTTAGTGTACAAGTCCTGTGATATGTCAAGCCTGGTTCTGATGTGTTTGGTGGAGTTGGGAGGGGTGAAATGTTTTGCATATTCTGAACCCTCTTTAAATTTAGCTGGAGTTGATTTTAAATGTTTGGGGAGTGCAGATGCTTCTAAACGCTTGAAATGTTTACTAAGGAAGCTCTACTAGCCTGTGTCTGCATAAATATGTAGAGCATTCTCCTGGGGCAAGACTACTGCCTGCAATGGGAACCAAGAAATATTAATAAGGTAGTGCTTGAAACCCATACAATTAAAGTAACTGAACATAGAATAGAATCATAGAATACCTACAGTGCAGAAGGAGGCCATTCGGCCCATCAAGCCTGCGCTGACAACAATCTCACCCAGACCCTATCCCCGTAACCCCACACATTTACCCTAATAACCCCCCTGACATCCCCCTAACACTAAGGAGCAATTTAGCATGGCCAATCAACCTAACTCGCACATTTTTGAACTGTGGGAGGAAACCGGAGCACCCGGAGGAAACCCACGCAGACACTGGGAGAATGTGCAAACTCTAAACAGTCACCCAAGCCTGGGAATCGAACCCAGGTCCCTGACGCTGTGAGGCAGCAATGCTAACCACTGCGCGTGCAAGACTGATAGGTGCCAGAGAGGAAGAGAGCCTTTGCCTTTATGTTGATGGGGTGATTTGGTGAGCCACATTCACATGAAGTGCAGGTTGGAGCGCTGTAAATCTGCCCTGTGCCCATTCTGGGTGCAGCAACACATTTATCTCTCCCGCATGAAACTGAATAAGAAATAGTTCTTCTTTGCTCATGATGGAAGTCAAAGTCTCTTTTCCCTCCTGAAGTTGTTATTATTGAGACTTGCTAATTGAGTGTGTGAGGACATTTATCTTTTACCCACCCCCATCCCAGCTTTCCACTTTCAGTAACTGAGATGCAGTCTGTTATACATGTGGATGGGCATTTGCCCCTTTAAGAGAATGGGTCAGGTGACCCAGGGCACAAGTTCCTGGGTGGAGCTTACTAGCTCAGTTTTGTACTGACTGTGCTACTGACACAATATTGAATAAACCATTCCTATTCATTTACACTTACCTTGTAGTCCCTTATTAGTCCAATATTAGACCTCATACTTAACATAGTCAGCATTCTGTAAGCAGTAGTGTGTATGAGTTGGAGCTGTTAAGACATTTCATAATTGAGCTACCGTGGCAAAGCAGGCAAGTTCCATGTGTAAACTGATGAGTTTATTTAGCCTGTTTTTGCTTTTGCATTCTGTCAGATTCAATTCATTTTGTCAGTTCCTTCTTTAATTATTGGTAATACTATTGAATATTTTAAACATCCTGATACTTCAACGTGTGGATAAATGGAGGTCTTTGAAAGTAAATTGCGTGACAGGGAAAGGGGGTAGATTTCGTTTGAGTTAGCATCCAAAAAAAATCCATATTTCCCTAATCAATGCACTTCCAATTTGCGACACATTGGGTGAATTCTCCAGCCGTGCTGGTCTAAAAGCCGAAAATTTCCACCTGACTGTCAATGGGGTTTCACATTGTCTGCAATGCGCCCACTAAAATTCCAGTGGTGGGTGAGCTGGGAGCATTCTGGCTCAGAGGGAATGGGGTGGGAACAAACAAAAGGCCATGGTCAAATCCCAAAAATACCCCTGCAATGGTAAGACTGCACTGCCGGCCTGCTGTGCGCAGGTGATGGTGAGAAGGTATGCGTTCTTCATTCCATTTCTCCAATCCTGAGTTGATCTTCCTGTAACAGATAACATGTGTTTCTATCCTATCTAGAATATTGCATTTGACTTGCTACACAAAGGTCCTTGGAAATCTAGACACAATAAAGCCATTTTAAATAATGATGAGATACATGACTCTGCCACTTTGTCCTAGGGGTTCACAGATTCAGTTTATATTTGGGGTGTTTAACAAGGACTTTCTCCCATGGATGGACTGGTTTTGGGTGTGACTTGTATGGGTTGATTTTCTTAACCTTGGTCCTTGAGAATCACCATTTCGCTGAGAGCAAAATGCAGCAAAAGCCTATTTCAATGGATCTTCGCGTTCTCTACATTGCCTTGGGATTCTCGGGGCTTCATCAGCTGGCATAGGCCTATCACAGGCGTACAGTGGTGTTGGAGTGAGAATTACATTTTTACTGCCCTCCATTGAGGCAATGCATGCTGAATGTCCCAGCACAGGGACTCACTGAAACCTGGTGCCATAAACTTCATTGGCCCCTGTTGATCAGAGTTTTTGGCAGTACCTCTGAGGGCGGATGGAGAGTGTTGGTGTGGGGTGGAGTGGGTGGGGCAGACCAGATAGAGGCAAATAGCTTTGCTTTTTGCATTATGAAATCCAGTTGCAACATTTTCCGACAGTCAATGACATTCCGACTGCTGATCTCGATCCGGGTTAAAAGATCCAGCTTTAGAAACCCCATCACGTCTGCAGCTGTTTTCCAGATACAAGACTCAGCCTGGGGTGGGCCTCTCATGCACTCATAGCCCAGGACAGAAATGATTCCTTTCTGGGGAATGCAAGGGAATTTTCACCCAGTGTTCCTGCTTCTGATCATTAAACTAACCATCAGCTCCTGCTGGAAAGTACGTCTGTTGTGCAAGTGCTGTGGCGATGTTGTCTCTGTTTAAATGGTTTGCCGAGGCTCAGAGACTCAGCTCAGAGACTCAGCTCAGAGCTGCAAGTTCCAAAATAACTGTATCTTGAAAAGAATGAATCCTGTCAGAACAGGGGGTTTGGCTGGAATCCCCCCTCCACCCCCTCCGGGTGGGAAATAGAAGTTGGACTGTTTCCAGGTCACCTCTGCAGGCTTGTGCGACTGAATATAAGCTGTTTATTGTTAACACACACACACACACACACATCTCCAAGGTATAGCCCTATCTAGGTTCTATCTTCATGCAGACTTCTCTTAGACTCTCTCTACATATAAACCACCATCATGTGACTGTACACCATAATATAAGTGGTACTGTTTGACCAGTCTCACCTGAACCCTTACTAACCCGAACACCCTTATACTACACCTCCCCCTATGTCCTTGCCAATATATATTGCCATGCCACCACTTTTCCTCTTTGACTTTAAAATTCAGATTGTTTGGCCGCTGTATGACTGGTTCTCTTCCCATTTGGAGGTGTGGTAGTCTCAGCTAATTTGGGCTGACTTGCTTAGTTCAGAGTTGAAATTGTGTTGCTTGGTGTTTCAAATACTGAGCTTTCAACATCTGGTTTGCCTCTTGCGCTCTTTAGTGTTATGTTTTCATTTGTTGACAACCTGTCATCTTTGATCGGATCCCATAGGCTTATCCCATTCTTTCTGGAGGAGGGGTTCATTCCAGTCATTCATAGACTCTGGTGTTCTTTTGTTTTGTAGAGTTTTTCCCAGGAAGTTGGAATTGCAAAAATCTTCACTTCCACTTGTTTCACAATTTTGTTTCCTCTCTCGTTTTCCAATTCTTCTTCAACCCCCCTTAATCATATCATTCAGCTCAGCATCTACTCTGGCAAATTCAGTTGCCTTTGGGCAGAATTCTCTCATCAGGGACTAGGTCCTGTGGCAGGGGGTGGGGATGGGCAATGGTTCCCACTACAGAGACTGGTGGGAAACTACTTCATATCTTCTGGTCCCAACCTCATTAACTATTCACCTGGGGTTTAGCGTCGTACTCTGTGGTGGGATGGGCATGATGGCCTGAGTCCTGCCATCATTTTTGGGTGCCATATTAAAAACGGCATTCAGTTCCTTTTGCTGTCTTTCATCCATGGTAATTGACTGCTTCTTAAATTCTTTCAGTTCATTCATTAGATCCTCAATCTGTTTGTTAGAATTTCTCTTTCCTGCTTTTACAGTCGGGATTTTGCAGTTCTATACAGTACATCTCATTTTTCATGTTCTTCAGATTGGGTCAAGGTTCAAAAATTTCATTGCTCTTTTCACGCTGAATTTCCAACATTTCATCAGCTTGTTCTTAATTCTGTATTTAACCAACTGTTCTGATTCATCAGCGATTCTAAGAACAAAGTAAATTACAGCACAGGAACAGGCCCTTCGGCCCTCCAAGCCTGCACCGACCATGCTGCCCGACTGAACTAAAACCCCCTACCCTTCCAGGGACAATATCTTTCTATTCCCATCCTATTCATGTATTTGTCCAGACGCCCCTTAAAACTCATTATCGTATCTGCTTCCACTACCTCCCCCGGCAGCAGGTTCTAGGCACCCACCACATGTATGATTCCTTTTCCTGTTTCACGTAATTTAATGTATAATCCTGATACTAAAAGTTCATCCTGTTCTAACTTTTCATCAGCAAAGTCATCTTTTGTATGTGGAAATTGGTTCTGTACATTGAACAGTTTTTCCTTAGCAGGGCTAAATTCTCGTGTGGCATCCTTTAAGCTCACATTTCTAAATTTTGCTCCTAGTTGTTTCCGAGACTCGTCTTTATAACTTTCACAATTTTAAACGAATGGTATTTGCCAGGGATTTACTGCTCAAAGTTTGGGAAATTAATTAGATGGTGACTTTGTTGCTCCGTCTTCTGTATTAATTTTTTTTTTCATTCAGCCGAGCTTGGCCGCTACATGGTATAGCGCCAACTCCAGACCCAATTGCAGCGTTCTTCCAGCTGCACTGGTTAAACAGTGGGTGTGCTTTGCCTGATTAATGCCCTCAATAATTTTAAAAGATTAGTTCCATCTTATTCTGAATTTTGCTCACCCTTTTAGTGATCTAGCTAGGCCCTTTGACTTGGCATTCAATCAGGTTTAGCAATGGACCCCCATGTGCTCTGCTAGAGTCCTTTGTGTAGATCTTTCTTCTGCCCTTCAGCCTCCATGAATGCAATGGAGCTTTTTTTTAGCCCTTCTCTAGCTGTGTGCCTTGGAATTAGATTCACTTTATTCAGATCAGACCTTTTTTAGTTTTTTTTTACTTTTCAGGTTTTTCACCTGCTGCCAACATGTTGTACAGTTGTTTGATGTCTCACTAAGTGGTTTGGAGGCGTGTGTTTATCGTTGACGCACAAATATGTACATAACTCTGAGATATAGCCCTGTCTAGGTACTATCTTCATGTCAACTTCTCTTACTTTGTCTACACAAAGTCTACCATCATGTGACTCTCCACATCACAATGTGGGCAGTACTGTTTCCCCAATCTCACCCTAATCCTTACTAACCCGAACACCCTTATACTACACATGTATAGGAATATCTATCACTGTTCTTGTGCCTAGCCACACAAGGCCTCCTGGAGGGCTAACCCTGCCCTCTCCACCGCCCCCCCCCCCCCCCCCCCCCCCCCACCCCCGGGCCTGTTGCCAGTTGCCTGCCTCTACTGCCTCTATTAGTGGAGGAACCTGAAGGCTGACTGGAAAATTCTGGTGGCCTAATTTAATTGGCCTCAGTTAGGCCCTTAATGATACTGATTGGCGGCCCATTGTGCGGAGGTCCTGATCCCAGTTTCAAAAATGTCCCGTAGGTGGGATGGAGCCAAGGAATTGGCAGCAAGCAGCGGAAATGATCAGCCCAACCCGGGCTCCGATCCTGGCCCTAAGGGGCTCAAAAATCCAGCCCGCAGTCATTTGTAGTGTTTTCTGTTGCTATCAGTGAGCATCGTCGTGTGTGGATAAAACGGAATTAATCTGGATTGATTTTATCCTCTGTTTGTACAACCCTGTAGCTGTGTACAAAAGCAATTTCTGCCTGGATTCCCATGTGTAGAATCCAATCATGTGTAATGCAGTTAAGTGTAATCAGAGCTATTACCCATAGTTATGAGCAGAATTCAATTCTTATTCCCATCTGCTGCTGTGAGAACACGTGGTGGGTCATAGAAAGGTCAGCATGCACACTGATTGGATGCAGTTGCCTTAAGTTAAAGTGAAATGAGGTGGCTGCAGTGTTAGAAGATGTTTTGAGCCACTTTGGGCATGGTTCTCCACCTTTAAATGATGGTACCCTAATGGAGAACAGCAGGATGCTGGCACTTTAATGTGTTTCTTGCAGTTTTAACTAATGTTAATCAAATGGAAAGTCATGGTGCAAAATAAGCAGAAAAACATGTTGCGTGCTAGACTACATAAAATAATTCTATTGTGTGCAAAGTGATTTTTTTTTTTTAACACACTTTCTCAGCTCACTTTCTTCACAGTGGCACAGTAGTTAGCACTGCTGCCTCACAGCGCCAGGGATCTGGGTTCGATTCCTGGCTTGGGTCATTGTATGTGTGGGGTTTGCACGTTCTCCCCGTGTCTGCGTGGGTTTCGTCCGGGTGCTTCGGTTTCCTCCCACAGTCCAAAAGGCATGCTGGATAGGTGCATTGGCCATGCTAAATTCTCTCTGTGTACCTGAACAGATGCCAGAGTGTGGTGACTAGGGGATTTTCACAGTAACTTCATTGCAGTGTTAATGTAAGCCTACTTGAGACACTAATAAATAAACTTCAAGCAGTTCATAAGTTTCTTAATAGTTGCTCGTATGTACGTAAAGTGTTATACAGTTGTACACATTACTGTGAGGGCTTGCCAGGCAGAGAACCAGAATTAAATTGCTATCCATAGAAGCTAATGGCTTGTGTGTTTGAGACGATGCCAGACGAAGGCTCTGTATGGATTGGAGTTTGTGATCGGTTCCTGGAGTTCAATAACCTGATCACTGATTTGAAGCTCAGTTGGAGGCTGGATTATCCAGTCCCACCCAAGGTGGGTGGGGGAGGGGAGGACACTGTTTCCTGCCAGTGTAAAATGACGGCAGGATTGTCTGCTCCAAGCCACCATGGCAGCTCGCAATTCCCACTAGAGGCCGGCGTGAAGGGATTTCCATCCGCCAATGCAGATGAAGGCTTGACCGGAATTATTCCCACCTACCCCTCACCCCCAACCCTCCGCCCCCAAACACCACGTCCAATCATCAGCACCACCCGCAGAAAATCACACCAGCCCAAAATACATCTGGACCAAGGTGGCGTGTAAATGTGAGTGCTTATCTCAAGAAGGCTTGGTGCAGCTTGCGGAGATGAGAAGTTGGAGGCTTCCAGTGACTGGACTCTGGGACACCATATGCAGCACTCGCTGGGTAGAGCTTCAACCACGTGGATCTTCCCCATCCTGGACCTGACTGTCCTCAGTGCAGCAACTTTTGCCCAGGATCAGACATTCAACCATTAACCTCTTTGAGGGTTCAAATCATCCAGCCACAGATGAAGGTTGCATAAGGTACTACTGGGTGGTGAGAGTCTATGAACCGCAAGTTGTCCAGAAGGGCTCTGGGCCAGCCCCCTCTGGAGAAGTGAGCCCATCCACATATGGATAAGATTCAGAGAGGAACACCATTTGTGATGCTCGCTGGTGCCTTCAACACCGTAGCCCCTTCCACCTGCACTCTTCCTCTTCCCAGACAATGCAATCTCTGTGTGGATGGGAGTGAGGGAACCACAATGGTCTCACCACCTCCAGCGTGGATGGACTGCAGTGGGAACAAGAAGCATCACTTTACTGCAGTTACCCTATGTTGTGGATGAGATGATTCATCCGCATCCTGCATTGCAGTTCAGTCCTCTGCTGGAGGCCCTGGGCACTGACTGTCCTGGAGACCTGCTCCCATGCAGGGTTCATATCCCTGCTCAGCTCCTCCTCACATTAGCTGGAAAGAGGATAGCCCTCCTGGCCTCCGCTTGACCGAGGAGAGCAGCCTGGGAGGCGTAGCTGAACTTGGGCACCAGAGCTCCGTGTCATCTTCTGGACATCTCCCCAAACAGTGTGATGGGTAAGTAGCTGCCTGGGTGCCTTTTAATTAGGGTGCCCGATATGACAGCAGGGTACATGCCATCCTGCCCGCCACACCACGAAAAACATCGGGAAACCCCCGACTACATCATTAATGAGGCCGAGGTCATGTGATTCAGCTCAAATTCCCAGCAGTCTCCATGATGGAAAACACTTTACCGCCCCTGCTACCAGACTTCATCCCGGAAGGGAAAATTCCACCCAGAGCTTTCCAGATCTACACACAATTCCTGAACCGATGCCAGTTTGTCTGAGAAATTTCGGGGGGGAAACTCAAAGTGGGAACAAGGTGACTGAATGCACACCCACCAAATCTGAGTTGAAAAAGGGCACTCAAAAAGTCTGCTTATTCTGCATAGAATCCTTGCAGTGCAGAAAGACGCCATTCGGCCCATCGAGTCTGCACGACTCTCTGAGAGAGCATCCCACTCTCCACTCGCCTCCACTCTAAACCTGTAATCCCAATTATTTACCATGGTTAATCTCTTAATCTACACATCTTTGGACACCAAGCAGCAATTTACCATGGCCAATCCATCTAACCTACACAAGTTTGGACTGTGGGAGGAAACCGGAGCACCTGGAGACAGAAAGAGAAGATGCAAACTCCACACAGAGAGTTACCCAAGGTTGGAATTAAACCTGGATCCCTGTCACGGAGGCAGCAGTGCTAACAACTGTGCCACTGCGCTGTCTATAATTCTGGAGAATTTAAGTGCTCAAAGAAATTACAGAGGTAGAAAGAGATGGAGAGATTTGAATGTAAGGAATATAAACAAACATATTTTAAATTCCTGTGAAGTTAGGTTTGATAGACAAGTGAGATAATGCAGGATAGAACAGGGGCAGCATCTAGTCCCCACTCCTAATTGATCCTTCATGGACTTGCATCCATTTTTACTGAACATGGAATCATAGAATCTGCAGTTCAGAAAGAGGCCATTCAGCCCATTGAGCCTGCACCAACAACAATCCCACCCAGGTCCTGTCCTATCCCCATTGCCCCACATATTTACCCTCCTAAACCCCCTGACATTAAGGGGCAATTTAACATGGCCAATCAACCTAACCTGCACATATTTGGACTGTGGGAGGAAAGTGGAGCACTCGGAGGAAACTCACACAGATACGGGGAGAACATGCAAACTCCATCCCTGTGAGGAGCTGTGCAACATTTTTCTACTTTAAAAAGATGGCTGCTCTATAAATTCAGGTGTTAGTTCTGGCTCACAGCAGTCACCAGATTTTGGGTTCAATACCCTCTACAGTGATCCAAACTCAAAATCCTGGCTGACACTGTCATGCAATACTGAGGTAGTCTGTGGATGATTTGTTGGGTGAACATTACTTGAAGACCAGGGGAGTTCTCCCAGCATCCTGTTTAGTACTTATCCCTTAACTAATAGCCCGGAAAGATATAGTACTTGGTTATTGTCACTTTGCTGTTTATGTGGCTTTGCATGGATTAAATGCCATCTTTCCTACATTATAATAATTACTACACTTCAAAAGAAGTCCAAAGACGGTGAAGTGCTTTGAGATATCTTGAGACTTGAAAAGTGCTGTAGAAATGTAAGTTTTTTTTTCTAATACAAGTATTGCTGTTGTTGAGTGAGTTACAGCAGTTTAAAACATAAGGTTTAAAAAAATATCCAGTGTGGAGTTGCATCATTTTGTTAAAGATCAAATCTTGGCGAGTGTGGTTGGATGTTGATGGATTATTGTTTGCATTTCATTGACTAAGATTATTTATTTATTTTAAGGGTATAATGTTGTAGTACGAATACCTTCAGGAGCAACTAATATTGATGTACGGCAGCACAGCTATTCAGGGAAGCCAGAGGATGACAATTACCTTGGTGAGCATTTTGAGAAGAATTATTGTGGTTTATTAATTCAATGCTTCCAATTTTGGAATAGGGTATCATGGTGCATTTTACCTCCTAACAATTCGGCTAATTCCCATTCACAAGAATCGTCTATTCACAGACTCCAATCTTGAGGAATGTTCTCTGTATAAACTTTCTTTTTCAGCAAAATTTACTTCTTCCTTTGAAATCTGAAATGCGGATTCAGTATCCAAGAGTATTGGATCACCCCAATCTTTATTTTCTGTTCTGCTGAAAAGAAGCTCTGATAGGGTTAAAAAGCCTCACACTGTCCATGATGTGCACTGCCTAATATATAATACTTCACCGAGTTCACAACGTGTAATCCATGGTATTGTTCTTTTTAAGAAAGGAAAGGCAATATATGCCAGCAATGTCCATGTCCCATGATATGCAGGCATTCACATGTCTATAAGCACGCTAACGCAAGCAAAATGCAGTAAGCAATCAAAGTACAATATGATGAACCAGATTTTAGAAAAATTATTTTTATTCATTCGTGGGACATGGGCATTGCTGGCTTGTCAGCATTTATTGCCCATCCCGAGGGCAGTTGAGAGTCAGCCACACTGCTATGGCTCTGGAGTCACATGTAGTAAGAAGTCTCACAACACCAGGTTAAAGTCCAACAGGTTTATTTGGTAGCAAATACCATAAGCTTGTAGGCCAGACCAGGTAAGGACGGCAGATTTCCTTCCCTAAAGGACATTAGTGAATCAGATGGATTTTTCTGACAATTGACAATGGTTTCGTGGTCATCAGATTTTTAATTCCAGATATTTTTATTGAATTCAAATTCTGCCATGGCGGGATTTGAACTTGGGTCCCCAGAATATTCGCTGAATTTCTGGACTAATAGTCCAGAATGATTGGTAAATTTGATTGAGCGAGGGCACCTGGAGAACACTACTGGTTTTCAGATTGAGCCATACAATTTTTATAATCAACATGGACATGCAGACTCAGCCACAAGTCAATGGCTCAGTGCTGTGGTGGATGCTGGTTCTTTGCATGGCTTCCAGAGGGAGCTGGACTAGGTCTTGCATTATGCTGAAGGGGCTTCACAGATAACACTGGGTCCATGATCTCCTGGACTGGTTTCAATCGCCTGAGGGGATCAGCAAACAATTTTCCAATTTACTTTTTCCCTTATTGGCTCTGGGACTTTTGGTCTTCACCATTATTTTAAGTTTGGAACAAAAGGCCCTGAATGAAAGTTCTGAATTAAAGCAAGCTTATTTTAAGCAGAACCTTTCAGTAACATTTGATACATTCGCAGAACTAATAGTCCAGACTTCACATAAACTGGACTAACAATTTGTTTAGTTTTTTTAAAGTTTATTTATTAGTGTCGCAAGTAGGCTTACATTAACACTGCAATGAAGTTACTGTGAAAAAGCCCCTAGTTGACACACTCTGGCGCCCGTTCGGGTTATACTGAGGGAGAATTTAGCATGGCCAATGCATCTAACTAGCACGTCTTTCGGACTGTAGGAGGAAACCCATGCAGACATGGGGAGAATGTGCAGACTCTGCACTGACAGTGACCCAAACCGGGAATCAAACCCAGGTCCCTGGCGCTGTGCTGCTGCAATACTGAAGGAGCGCTACACTGTCAGAGGTGCCGTTCTTTAGATGAGATGTTAAATCAAGGCCACATCTGCCTGTTACAGTGTTTCACGTGGATATTGAAGATCCTATGGCACCACAGGTGACAGTCAACATTCCTCCCACAGGTAGCACCGACCACCAGAACATTACATGAATTAGTTTCTCAGCGCACTATGGGTATCACCATGCATAAAATGGCTACTGTATTTACCTATATAACTATGGTCACTGCACTTCCCAACCTAATTAGTTGTATGCCAAACACTTTGAGCTGTTGAAATATGTACCAAGGACCTCATTCATGACATGGAGGCCTCCACAGTGATGAAAGCTGATCTTTGTACCATTTGAGATCTATCTGCTTAAATCCAACACTACTTTCCCTAATGGAATATTTCTGATCTGTGCTTTAGCGTTATCTGACAGTCAAGATAATTTCATCCTCAATGGAAATTTTGTGGTGAGCATGTTTAAACGAGAAATAACTGTGCAGGGAGCCACGATTGAATATAGTGGCTCAGACAGTGACGTGGAACGCATTAACTGCACTGATCAAATTGAGGAAGAGCTGATTTTGCAGGTAGGATTATTTTTTCGCAAAACACAATGCTTTCTTAATGAGGAATAGTAATTATCTACCTCCTTGTTTCTGAAAAGAACTCCCTCTGCCAAGACTCGCATATCAGGAATTTTGTTTTATCAACTATTATGTTAGGATGATTAGCGCTGGTTGTTACAGGCACAGAATCTTCACCTTTGTTGATATTCAGAGATTGCTTTCTTTTGAATCCTGCTAGGTTTTATCTGTTGGAAATTTGTACAACCCCGATGTGCGTTACTCTTTTAATGTTCCCATAAAGGACCAACTGGAGCAGTTTGTTTGGGATCTGTATGGTTCATGGCAAGAGTGCAACAGACTGTGCCAAGGTAAACACCAACCTGTTACTTCCACTGCATTTATGTATCTTAAAAGATAATAAAAATCTTAAATTCAAAGATGTGCAGGTTAGGTGGATTGGCCAAGTTAAATTTCCCCTTAGTGTCCAAAGATGTGCAGGTTAGCCATGTTAAATAAACAGGGTTATGTGGATAGGACAGGGGGGTGCTGGGTAAAGATGCTCTTTCGAACAGACGGTGCAGACCCGATGGGCCAAATGGACTCCTTCGGCACTGTAAGGATTCTATGGTTCTAAAGTATTTTTAATATAGAAATAATGATTAGCTGGTGGTGTCAGAATGGGCCTGCTTTTAGTTCAGTTCACAGCATTTCCCTGGGGCTTCCACCAGTCTTTTGTTAGAGTTCTGACACAGGGAACCCCCTGCAAACCCACACTTCATTTCAGAACCTTATGACCTTTCTGCAACATTTTCTCATGAAGTCAATTCTTTAAATTTGATCACAGGGCCAGTATATAAATATCTTCACTTCTAAATTGTACTTCTGACAGTGGGCAAACTAGGAGCTTCCCAGTGACTGATTCTAATTTGGGGGGAAAGCATGAACCTCATTTCTCTCCAGTGTATCTCCACAGAATTAATTTCCCAGATGGCGGTTGTGTATCTCAAAGAGCAGACTTGAAAAGAAATGATCATATTCAGAGAAATGATCATAATCAGAGAATAAACAAAAGCATCAGAATCTGTTTTGGGCAGGAATTGGATTCTGTGTAAAACTCAAGAATGAGCACTGATCAGCTTCGATATCTGTTACAGGGGAACGGAGGAGAAAAGCTACCTGTGTGCGGAAAAGTGATCAGTTGGTTGTTTCTGACCAAAGATGTGAACATTTGCCTCGCCCAGCTGCAGACAGTGAGCCGTGCAACACAGAGTGTGAACTAAGGTAAAAAGTGGTATTTCAGTTGGTTGCACAGTGGTTAGCACTGCTGTCGCTCAGCGCCAGGGACTGGGATTCAATTCCTGATTTGGGGCACTGTCTGTGCGGAGTTTGCACGCTCTCCCCGTGTCCTTCTGGGTGCTCCGGTTTCCTCCCACAGTCTGAAAGACGTGCTGATTAGGTGCAATGGCCATGCTAAATTCCCCCTCAGTGTACCCGAACAGGCGCCAGAGTGTGGCAACCAGTGGATTTTCATAGTAACTTCATTGCAGTGTTAATGTAAGCCTACTTATGACACTAATAAATAAACTTTTAAAACTATAGACTAGATTTTTCAACAATTCATTTATGATTCGGGGGGGGGGGGGGGGGAGGGGGATGGTGTTGATGGGGGGGATAGTGGGCAGTGGGTGGAGGGGGAGCATGGTGGGGGTGGGCTGGATTTTGTAGGGCAGGCGGGGTGGGACAGGGGTGGGACAAAGGTGGGTGTCATTTTCAGGGCTGCCCAGGAGGGGAAAAAAAAACGGGGAAATAGAAATCCTGGTCTGAACTGATTTTCCTATATGTGCACCCCTCCCCCACAACCCCACCACTGAAAGCATGCCCCATTGGAGGCTGTTAAATCCAGCCCAGCATTTTTCTTCAAACCGACTGTTGGGTAGGCTACCGGGTGGAGCAGTGAATCCGTTGGGATTTTACCTGATAAAGTGACATTTTGCAATTGCTTGATTTGCACTCCCAAACATGCACTGGGAGCACATGACAAAATTTCAATGCCCTTTCTCCCCTCTTTGCCTCCACCTCAAACTCCCCCATTCCCCAATATCTCTTCACCTTTGGACCAAACATAACCAGGAGTAAAATCTCAACCCAGTCATTCGTTGATGCAGGTCCACATTGTGAGAGAAACCTTAAGCTTGCATTCAATGCACTCGATCACTCCGGGAATATGTTGATGTGCAGCAAGAAGGAAATGTTGCTCAGATGCATTAGGGATCCTGAAACCCATGTCTTGCCCGAGGAACAGAGTTGGGTGGCAGTGGAACACCATGGATGGGAGGGGCACCTGATATAATTTTCATTTGGGCCTAGAGTTCGCTGACCCCAAAAGAAGGTTCAGGACTTGTGATTTTGGGATTGGTATGTTGGCCGCTCGCATTGGTAGCGCCCCTACCTCTGAGCTAGAAGCTCCGGATATGAGTCCCACACCAAGACTCGATGGCCAAGGAACGTGCGTTCATAACGCGACCCAAACAGATTGAATGTGTCAACCTGTATGTCCTTCCAAACACGCTAATGGCTGGCAGTAAGAGTTGGAGAGACTCCTGATCAGCCATGCTTGATGTGGAGGGACGCCCTCTGATGACAGACTAGCGACTTGTTCCAGGAATTACTCATTACGGAAACGGACAAAGTCTGCCTTAGACCTTGAATATTGGTCACTCCGCCAACACCCCCCCCCCCCCCCCCCCCCCAACCCCATGCCGGCTCATTTGAGCAGGATTTGTAAATCTCCCTGGCCGTGCCAATATCTGGGTGTTCTATCTGCAACTGCTTAATGCTAACACATGGTGAAGCAAAATGAAAAAATGGTTTACTTTTTCTGCACTGTCCTCACTTTGGGCAGCACGGTGGCACAGTAGTTAGCACTGCTGCCTCACAGTACCTGGGACGTGGGTTCAATTTCAGCCTTGGGTGGCTGTCTATGTGGAGTTTGTATGTTCTCCCTGTGTCTGCGTGGGTTTCCTCCAGGTGCTCCGGTTTCCTCCCATGCTCCGAAGATGTGCAGGTTAGGTGGACTGGCCATGCTAAATTGCCCCTTAGTGTCTAAGATGGTTAACTGGAATAACTATGGTAAATGCACGGGATAATGGTGGGCCTGGGTATGATGTTGTTTTAGAGAGTCAGTGCAGACTCTGGCCTCCTTCTGCACTGTGGGGATTCTATGATTGATGAGCACCAAAAACCATCAGGTCAGAAAAAAATGTTAACATGTTCTTGTGGATATTCCAAAGAATGAGTGCTTCTTGATAGAATTGAAAACGATTGACTTTAAAATATAAATAGCTCTGCTCTGATTCTAGGTGGCATGCAGTAGGTAAGAGTGAATGCACAGCGCAGTGTGGACCCGGGTACAGAACACAAGACATTCACTGCATGAAGTACACCCACGGTAAAGGACCAAGTGAGCCCGTGGATGACAGATACTGTAGGAACCAGCCGAAACCCCCCAGTAGAGAGACCTGCCATGGAGACTGTCACAGGACTAGTTGGCATTATACATCCTGGTCACAGGTAATGGTTAGAGTGAGCTACTTCACTGCCTCGCTCAGCGGATGGACGAGCCTGGATTTTGTGATCAATATTTTTTAACACCAGTGCTAATGTATATATTGAACATGTTACCACCAGCATTCAAAGTTCGTAATCAGGAAATCCATGTTCTGAAGTCAGTATTTTTCTGAAAATGTGCACTTTCAGAGGAGCCTTTTGATGATCATGCCTGAAATCCGTAAAACAGTGCATGCCATAACCTAAGTAACATCCCCATGTACTGAAATGAAGTCCATGCGGAAAGAAGGGTTAAAAGGAGAATAATCATGTATTTCTAATTCATATTTCAGTCCCATTGTGCGTTCCACTACATTAAACCTCAATGATGGGTTTTTAAATTTTCCTCAGTGTTCGAAAACCTGTGGTGGTGGAATGAGAACACGGGAGGCATACTGCATGAACAACCTTGGCAGACATCTCGTTAACCAAGAGTGCAATGAGCATCAGAATGTCGTATCTCAGAGATGCAATGAATTTCTCTGCCCTGAATGGACAGCCAGTGAGTGGAGTGAAGTGAGTAAAGCTTTAAAGGATTAACAGTACGACGCAGAAGACTGAGCAAATGTCAGTGCTTGTGCAAGGAATGCTTCTATCTATAAATCAATGTGCCAAGGCTACAGGGGCTGGCGGAAGTGGTGTTGGGTTTGGGCCACCAGGCAATATCTAGACACTGTATCAAAAAGGGAGGAAATATCTGACTGTGACCTATTCAGGGGTGCTCTTCTATAAAGAGCAGCTGAAGCCAGGGAGCTTGTAGTTTGCTTGCTCCCCAGGCTGAGTGATACCACATAACCTGTGGAAAACTAAAAAGCAGTCATAAATGCACAGGCACCATCCGAATGGGTTTGATACTTTCTCAAATTATTCATGCAATTTTAAAATATCAATGGCTATATTATTGATGTACGCAGTCATTTTATGAAGAAAATTGGCATAAAAATTGTACATGCAAGAAACAGCAGTAGGGACACAGGAACTGGAGTAGATAATTCCTGCAGTCTGCTCCACCATCCAGTTACATCACGGTTGATTATCATCATTTTATTTTGTCACCTTGGCTCCGTAATCACTTGATATCTTTATCCAAACATCATCTCAGTCTTTAAAATCATCTGTCTTTAAAATCAGTGTTGATCGAGCATCTACATCCTTATGGGGTGCTAGTTCCAGATTTCCACCTCCCTTTATGTGAAGTTTATGCTTCGCCCCTGAGGAGCCTAGTGTTAATTTTAAGTTTCTTATTCTGGATTCGCCCTTCTGAGGAAAGCGTTTCTCTGTATCCACCATATTGAATTCCATTATCATTTTAAATACTTTGATTAAATCATGCTCAAGTTTCTAAACTCAATAAAAATACAAACCATCTTCATGCAATCTGTTGACAGAACTGAACGTTTTAAGTTCACTATTATTCCAGTGAACGTGTGCTGTATATCTTCCAAGGCCAATGTGATGTTTGGTGCAGTTAGCTTTAATGTACACTTGGCACGGATAACTCTTGGGTGCTGAGGCCTGTTATGTGCCCTCTGCAGCAGCATCATAATTGAGGAGGATTTAGGTCAGTGTAGTCCCATGCATCTGGCAGCCCCAAGTTCACAAAAATAATGCTATTAGCTGATAGCTCTATAATGCATGCTCAATACCTGAACCACTGTTCAATTGACTATAAAAAAGGAATGCTGCCTGGTGGGTTATTTCATCCGTGTTAGCCGGGATCCTCTTTCTTTCAGGGGCAAGTAGTCCTATATTGACCCAGCAATTTATCCTTTGCTGCTGATACTACTGAAACAAATCACACGTTTTTAAAGCTACAGCATCCTGGAAGGATGCTTTTCTATCTGATGACTTTGCTGCAGCCATTTGTGCTCCTTGGTCACAGGACAGGACTTGAGGGACTGGCAGTTTATGAAGGGAATCTGGCACTATATAAGCTTCTGCTTAATCCATTTGCTCCTCCCATCACTATGGGCTGGATTGATGTGATAATAAATGCTTTGACCTTTCATTATATTGTAAGGTCAGCTCTGAGCACCAAAGCTGATAGCAGTAACCAAAGCACATTGGGCCTCCACCATTGACCATTATAGCTCCATTATAGCTTTACCCTATAGCCTTGCATCAATGAACCTGGAAATGCTTGAGTTGTGAAGCAAGGTCCTACAAACGTCAATGAGATAATCAACCAGATAGTCAGTTTCCGTGCTGTTGCCTGAGGAATAAATATTGGCCAGGTCACCTCTTCTTTGCATAATGTCCTCGTCCCCATTCCTCGTCCTTACCAGCGTTCGCTCAGTAGCAGCACTCTCCATCCGAGTCAGAGGGTTGTGGGTTCGAGTTGCATTCCAGATTCTTGCTATAATCTGGACTGACGCTTTGGTCCTGTACTGCTCTGTGCTGCAGTCTGAGATGTCATTTTCCAGATAGGCCCCATTTGTCCTCTCAGCGAGACATAAAAGATCCCATGGCATTAGTCACTGAAGTTCATCCTAGGGCCTTCTGATCTAAATAACTGAAGTCTCAAGCCAGTGATGAATATAAGGAACCACTGCTTTCTTCACTATTTAGGAACACCTTTTGTTTTAAGCCAGTCACTATCCTGATCGTGCTGAGAGGTATCTGTCATCTAGACCTCCAGGGCTGCAGTTCAGTGGTAACCTGTGTTTGATGCTGGATTCTCTCATTGTGCCTTTGTTTCATAAAAGATGAAGTGAGCGATTCTGGAGCCAAATGCATTATATATTCAGGACAGGTATTCCCTTGAGCATAAAAAATTAAAAGACAATCTAATTGAGATGTTTTTAAAAGGAGGATGATTATAAGAATAAGAATATAAGAAATAGGAGCAGGAGTAGCCCATCTAGCCCCTCGAGCCTGCCCCGCCATTCAATAAGATCATGGCTGATCTGACGTGGATCAGTACCACTTACCCGCCTGATCCCCATAACCCTTAATTCCCTTACCGATCAGGAATCCATCCATCCGCGCTTTAAACATATTCAGCGAGGTAGCCTCCACCACCTCAGTGGGCAGAGAATTCCAGAGATTCACCACCCTCTGGGAGAAGAAGTTCCTCCTCAACTCTGTCTTAAACCGACGACCCTTTATTTTGAGGCTGTGTCCTCTAGTTTTAACTTCCTTACTAAGTGGAAAGAATCTCTCCGCCTCCACCCTATCCAGCCCCCGCATTATCTTATAAGTCTCCATAAGATCCCCCCTCATCCTTCTAAAGTCCAACGAGTACAAACCCAATCTCCTCAGCCTCTCCTCATAATCCAAATCCCTCATCTCCGGTATCAACCTGGTGAACCTTCTCTGCACTCCCTCCAATGCCAATATATCCTTCCTCATATAAGGGGACCAATACTGCACACAGTATTCCAGCTGCGGCCTCACCAATGCCCTGTACAGGTGCATTAAAATGGACCTGATCTCCCCTGATGGGGAAAGTTCAGCACAAAATGTTAAAAGTTGGGGCTAGTCCATTTGGATGTTGTGAATGACACTTTTTAATAAATATTTCTTTCTTTCACTCTAATAAACAAATATATAAGCAGTTAACATTTGGGTTGAATTCAGCATTCACTAAATCACCACGTATTATTTTAGTGTCTCGTAACATGTGGAAAGGGCACAAGACATCGGCAAGTATCGTGCTTACTGAATAATGAACATCTGCGAGATGATTTTTGCAACCCCAGTACCAAACCAGAAGCTGCAGAAACCTGTGAACTACAGGAGTGTGCGTCATGGCAAGCTGGGCCATGGGGACAGGTGAGTGTGGGTACAGCTTTCCATTTGATCACCATAGCTTTACCTGCCTGGGAACACACAGATCCAGGGTTAGGTGCTGACCATAACAGGGCTGCAGAGAGGCAAGAAACTGAAGCTCTGCATTTCCAAAGGTCCACACTCCCAACAGATAGACCCACTGTTCAATGGGGGAATGGTGTCTGATCATGCTATGTTCAGGAGAATGATGGCAATGTACTCACACACATGATGGCAAGCAATGCTTCTCACCAGGCAGATTGTGAGGAGCTCCTTTCTCTTGAACTTGTTTCCCTCCAGCAGAGCTCAAATTTGCATTTGCCTGTTATTTAAGGACAGAGTAGAGACAATTCTCCTTGGAGATGGGGAGTGAGGCTAGGTCTCTGCTGTGTTAAGGTAGCTCCAAGATGGCATACTTGCAGATGGAGGTTTGGAACTAAGGAAACCAGCAGATGGCTGGAATCAATAATCCCTATATGTGAGTGCAGGCAATTATACAATTCTCTTCAGCAGTTTGTGACCTATGAACCTGACTGGCTTACTGCTGGAACTGGGAGGGGTACAAGTGTCACTCTGGCACTAGGAATGTTTGGTTCCAGATAACTCTGCAATGTATGTGCCCTAAAGTCATAGAATATAACATTTTTAAGTTATTTTGTTCACATACATCTGAGGGAAAATAATTGATCAAGTATTTTTCCTGAATGTATATTCATGTGAAAGACGACTAACATTCTATCCTGCTGATTTTCACTAGTGTGCTACTACCTGTGGTCATGGATATCAGATGCGTGCTGTGAGGTGCGTTGTAGGGACTTACGGTGCAGTTATAGATGACAGAGAGTGTAATGCTGCAACTCGTCCAAGAGATAGCCAGGTAAAGGGAAAATTCTTCCTTCCCCTTCATTACAATAAATTATATTAAGACAAACAGTAAATATTTTAAAAGGTCATGAATGTAGCCCAATCCATCATGCAAACCAGCCTCCCATCCATTGACTCTGTCAACACTTCCCACTGCCTTGGCAAAGCAGCTAGCATAATTAAGGACCCCACGCACCCTGGACATGCTCTTTTCCATCTTCTTCCTTTGGGAAAAAGATACAAAAGTCTGAGGTCACATACCAACCGACTCAAGAACAGTGTCTTCCCTGCTGCTGTCAGACTTTTGAATGGACTTACCTTGCATTAAGTTGATTTTTCTCTTCACCCTGGCTATGGCTGTAACACTACATTCTGCACTCTCTCATTTCCTTCTCTATGAACGGTATGTTTTGTCTGTATGGCACACAAGAAACAATACTTTTCACTATGTTAATACATGTGACAATAATAAATCAAATCAAATCAAAAAATCATTTCATTTCTTACCTTGAAACTTCTGCTAATATAACATTGAAATAGATTTTCGGCTTGCCACCTGCATTTTGTCAACATTTCTTATATAATGTCTTTTGAACTTGGCATCTTTGCATTGCAGGGATAAAATTTACAATCTGAAGCTGGAGTCTTCTAAAACTACAGCCTAGCATTCGTGGATTACCCCCTCTTCCCCCATTCCCATTATAGAAACCACCCAATTTACATTCCGCACTGTACAGATTGAATTGTTTTTTTTGTTCTTTTTGACAAATTTCAACACAGGACTGTGAGATGCCTCCTTGTTTAGAGCCACCAACGATAGTCACGACTGCAAGTCCCACCATTCAGAGAGGGATGATGACCCAGTGGAGATTTGGATCCTGGACTCCAGTAAGTGACTCTATTTTCACAAGAAACTCTCTCTTTCCAAGTGACAGAAAATTCAGACTCAAGAAAGTTCTGCAGTTCCCCCCCTCGGGTGAAAGCTAAGAAGTTGAACATGTCTGGCCCGATATTGATGCGACTGTGTGTTGTTAGTTTACGACTGCATTTATTTCTATCTAAGGGCAGAAGGTGAGTGATAATTAGGATAAATTTATATCACCGTAGACCCAAGAGAGGCACTATTTGATAGCTAAATGCAAGGATGGAAGGCAGGCTGATCATGCTGGTGATGAGGGAGCCAGTATGATACCATCTAGTATCTCAGATCACTATAAAAATATACATCAATTGTGTCCGTCTCTGAAAAGGTGCTTTCCTTGAAATGAGTAACAGCTGCTGCTTTTACCGACTGTGTAAAATAGGGTATGAGGAGAAAGTCTTGTTGACTAAAGATGGACTTTGAAATTGGTGGTCACTTTCCCAAGAATCTCTTTCTTGCCTTTTGTCAACATTTTTAATATAATTCTAGGTGATTCTCCCAGCCTGCTGCGCTGCTCAAGGAGACACCAGTGGAGTCCGTTTCCCAGGCTTCCCGCTGGGCGCCCGGGCCTCCATGCATCCCCCAGCCCAAGATTTTGAGCATCATCAGCTTCGTGCCGGAAATTGATACGGAATTCACTTATTTATTGAAATTGCTATTTACATTTCATTAACGGATGTGGGATTGAAGTCTCCAGGCACACTAGCATCTCCCATCACCACCCCCACCCCCGCTAGGAGTGGTTCCCTCCAGCGGGCTTTACTACTGCTCCCTACTAACAGGGAACAGATAGTCGACCCTGCTGGAGGTAACAGAGGCCATTGAGGCGCCCCAGGAGGTTGGGGGTAAGGGGGGGTGCCCCTGGGCAGTGCCAACCTGGCCCCCTGGCACTGCCCAATGGGCAAACTGACACTGCCCACCGGGCATCAGGCAGTGCCAAGGGGGTGGGGCCAGAGGGGAGGAGCCCTATTGGGGGGGGTCTGATGGGGCAACTGGTAGGGGTGGAGGGGCCCTGCTCACTCTGCAAAATGATTGTAGGGCAGAGGGAGGGTGGCTAATGATCGAGTTGGCCATCCGAGCGAGTGGGGGGTGGGGGGTGTGTCAGGGCTGTTGGTAGGGTGGGAGATCAGGACAGTGGGGGTCAGTTGAGGAGATTGGGGCTGGCCGGGATTGTTGGGGGGGGAGGAGAGACATCAGGGTTGGCCCAGAGAAGTCCAGAGGTCAGCGATCAGGAGGTGGGAGGATCGGAGGGGCAGCGATTGGGAGGCTGGCAATGAGGGGCCAGTGTGCATGCAACAGATCGACGCATGCATAGTGGCTTGTTCAGCGCTATGCTGCCGGGGAGGGGGGTGAATTTCCGTCAATTTCCGCCCCCTGATTTTTAGTGTGGATCTCACTCGGGCACTCTGCAGTGTTAAGAGTGTGGGAGATTCATTCTGAAAATCCCGCTAAAAAAACCAGCGCAAGTTACTCCCGTTTTCACACACATTTTGGAATTTTTTTGGGAGAATCCCAGCCAATGTCTTTTGAACTTGGCATCTTTGCATTGCAGGGATAAAATTTACAATCTGAAGCTGGATTCTTCTAAAACTACAGCCTCGCATTCAACTTTTAGAAGTTAGTAAGTTAGAGGTCTCTTGAGGTGGGAGAGTAAGTGGGGAGGGAGGAGTCGAGACATCAGTAAGTTTGTAAACTCATTGGTTCTCCATTCATTGGCGGATTGTATGGAATTTCCCATTTTAGAACCAATTCTCTCTTATTTGGACTGCGCAGGATTCCATCACTTGGAAAGTGAGAACTAGTGATTTTATTTTATTTTGTATTTATTCATTCATTCATTTATTTGTTCAGAGGATGTGAGCGTCGCTGCCTAGACCAGCATTTATTGCCCACAGGTTTTGGAATGACAGACAGAGTGGTAAAATGGGCAGAAGCATGGTAAATATGGAGTTCAGTGCAGTGACGTGCAAAGACATTCTCTTTGTGAGGACTAATGAGAGAAGGCAATATATCATAAATAGCACAATTTGAAAAGTGTAGATGAACAGAGAGAACTCAGTATCCAGATTGATCCTTAAAGGTAGCACGGCAAACTCTTAAGGTGGTTTAAAAAAAAGCAAATAGGTTGCTTGGGTTCATAAGTAGAAGTATTGAAAATAAAGAAAATAGATTATACCATAACTTTATAAAGAACAGTAGCAACTTTTATTTATATAGCACCTTTAGTGTGCCGAGGTGCTTCATAGGAGGGTATGAAGCAAAATTTGACATTGAGCAGTTTAAGACGATATTAGGTTTGAAAGAATTCCGTAAAGGAGGTGGTGAGGCAGAGAGTTGTAAGGAGCATACTCCAAAGCTTGGGGCTAAAGGCTGAAGGCTCCGCCATTTAAAAAATAAAGTGGAACAATTAAAATCAGGGATGCTCAAGGGGCCTCGATACCTCGGAGGGTTGTGAGATTGGAGAAGATTGCAGAGATGGGGAGGGATAAAGCCATAAAGAGATTTGAAAATAAGGTTGAGAATTTTCAAAGTGACGTGTTGCTTAACCCAGGGCAAGCAAGCAAGTAGGTCAGCAAGCAAAAGGGGTGAAGGGTGAACGGAGCTTGTTACAAGTAAAGACTGGAGCAGCAGAGTTTTGGTGGCCAAGTTTGCAGAAGGTAGAATATGGGAGATCAGCCAGGAGTGCAATGGAATAGGCGAGTCTGGAGGGAACAAAGACACAGGTGAGGCTTTGAGCAGCAGAAGTGCTGAGGCAGAGCAGAGTCTTTGGAAGCTCATCTTAGGATCAGAAAGAACATTAGCATTAGAACCAATGTGATTGAGAATCAGATAGTTGCCAGAGATGAAGTCAGTAGCTGACCAGTATTATGGACGGTTCTGGGCAGCATGCTTCAGCAAAGATCCCGGAAAGTGTAAAGAGTAGGTTTACCAGAATGTTACCAGGGATGAGGGAGGTTGGGGAAAAAAGAACTCCACTTGTTCTCCTTGGAATAGAGAAAATTAGGAGATGACGTAATAAATGCTTTCAAGATGATGAGCACTTTTGTAGAAAAGATAGAAAGAAATTATCTCTGGAGTGTAGGTCAGTAATCAAAGGAAATAAATTTAAAATTATTGGCACAAGATTAAGAGGGGAGATGAGAATTTCTTTTCGCAAAGGATGTTGTCAGGATCTTGACCACTCTGAAAAGTGGTGGAAACTGATTTGACGAATCATTTTAAAAGGAAGCTGGACAGGTACTTGCGCATGCGATATTTACAGGATTAGGGACAAAAGGTAGGCACATGGGACGAAGCACAAGTGCATTTCCAAAGAGCCAGCTTGAAAACAATGGGTTGAATAGCCTCTCGCCATGCTGTAATTCGCGATGAGTATATGTATATGACACACTGAGACTGTCAGGAAATTTCTGTTTTACTGAACCATGCCACCAATCTCAGGCAGTTAAATTGGACATTCAGGCAAGCCCCGTTCTCATGTTGTGAAGGGGCTTTTGCAATTCTTTTTCCATTGAAGGCTTTGGGAATTGGTTTCAGTCCTCCCCTCTTTGGCAGTTTGGCTGATGAGGATTAAGAGTAAAGAAACGGTGCCAAGGACACCCAATTACGTTGCAAGTATCTACCATTTTGCTGCTTTACAGTATCTGCTTGCCCAGGCATAGTTATCTGTCTATGACAGAGGAGAACTGCCTCACGGGGCTCCAGTTCAGCAGAGAGTCATTTATAGAGCCGTGTTGTCTGCTGCACAGAGAGCTGTAGCTAAACCTACACAGGGTAAGCACTGCCGATGTTTCGATAGCCCTCCTTTAGTGCCTGCAGCCCCTTCCAGGAAATCTGCAAGTTACTGTAGTCTCCTGTAAAGAGGTGTTTCAACCAGGTGACTAATGCAACTTACTACTCTATTTCTCATTGACTTATTAACAATCTTCTAGTATGATCTGCATCCCCAGCGGGGATCCAGCTGTTAAATGCAGCAAATGTTCCAACAAGTAGACTAGATGTCAATAACATTGAAGTGTCACATGGATAAATGATTAGGATTTTCTAGTTTTATTTAACATAATTATATAAAAGTCCTGGAATAGGATTATTACTGTTCATGCAGACATTGAGGGGACATATTGCAGGTGACATTTATGAATTCTTGTAAAGTTTATGAGACCCTTTCCGTGAGTCTCTGTCAATGAAAATGCACTAATTTAAGATGTAGCGTTCTTTTCTTGGATTTTCCTCATGTCTCTTACCATGGTTGAAAATGTTGAAGGTAACTTTAAGGCTGAAATGATTTGTGTCTTAAACCTTGGCAACCTGTTGTTGTTGCAGTGTTCCGTTACCTGTGGGAAAGGAGCGCGGGCTCGCTACGTCAGCTGCAGAGATGCTCAGGGTGGCATTGCCGATGAATCGTTCTGTGCTCACTTGCCTCGTCCTCCTGAGGCATCGGTGTGCTTCAGTCCCTGTGGACAATGGCATGCTGGGGAGTGGTCATCTGTAAGTGACCCAGCTTCTGATATTAGAGAACATTATTGGAAAGCCTGTATGACATTTTATTATGGGCGGTCAAAGCATAAGTGACTATGGTAATTAAAGGTACGATTCCATATTGCCACTGCGGAGACTTTGTTCACATTGAGTTCTGGTCAGGGAATGAGGCCGATGATGTTATTGCCCTATCATTGACACCATTTTCTCGGCTGAGAGCATGCAATCATTCCTGATGGTTATTCTTTCCTCAATGTTGCCTTTTATGTTAATTGTTATAGAGGAAACCTCACCACATGTCAAGAAGAGGGTTGACAGGCTGTTTTCAGTGGTATAACACTTCTGATTTTAGGTGCCAGCTTCCCTTCTTCATTGACAAATCTATTAACATGCTATGATTCAGGACAATATATGTGAATTATTGTGCCAAATTTGTTTCCCATTGCCTCCCAACTTTCTTCTCTTTTCTTTCCTGCTTCTGAATATTGTAGAATGAATCTTGCTGGGGCTTGGTTCCTCTACCTCTGCTCAATTGATCATTCTCTATTTCTGAGGCTAGGACATGACAACAGCTGGCTATTTGACCTCTGAAGGCGTCACAAATGAGCACAGTTGCACCCAGACAGAATGGGCACATGTAACGGCAGCAGTTTCTGGGCAGCATTCAGAAGCAGAAACCCTGGGTGAATGTTACTCTTACTGGCATTGAGGCCATTTGTAACACCCTAAAGATTCCAGCTAACTCTGTCTATATTGAGGACCGAACCTCTGATCTTCTATGTATGGCTTAGGATAGAATCTTAAGCATAGAAGGAGACTATTTGGTCCATCCTGCTAATTCAGCTGCTGGCTCTTTGAAAGAGCTACCAATTAGTCCCACTTCACCCACTTCTCCCTTTCAAGTAGATATCCAATGCCCTTTTCCACTATGTACAAGAAGGGAGCTGGAATGAAACCTGGGAACTATACACCACTCAATTTTACGTCAGTGATAGGAAAAATGCTGGAAGCTTTTTTTAAAAATTCATATATAGGATGTGGGTATTGCTGGCTGGGCCAGCATTTATTGCCCATCCCTAATTGCCCTTGGACTGAACAGCTTACTAGGCCATTTCAGAGGACATTTAAGCACCAACTCCATTGCTGTGGGTCTGAAATCACATGAAGGCCAGACTAGATAAGGATGGCAGATTTCCTTCCCTAAAGGATATTAGTGAAACAGATAGGTTTTTACAACAAACAAAATAGTTTCATTGTCATCATTGGACTTTCAATTCCAGATTATAATTGAATTCAAATTTCACCATCTGACATGGCAGAATTTGAACTCAGGTCCCCAGAACACCTCACAAGGTCACTGGATTACTAGACAAGTGACAATACCACTATGCCACCATAGAGGAACATTTAGAGGCAAATCATAATATTAAAAAATAGTCAACATATTATTCCCAAAGTCTAACTCACCCTTAACGTACCAGGTAAAATCCTTTGAAGAAGCAGCAGAAAAAATAGACATGGATAATGTTAGATTTTTGGTAAACTCAGGATAAAGGTGGAGTCGGAGGGCAAAGAATTTAATAGACAGCAAAACCAGCTAAAATATTAGAAAGCGGAGAATCAGAGTAAAGGGTAGTTTTGGAGGAAACTAGAAAGTGATGTTCCACAAGGATCAGTGCTGGGACTGCTGTTATTCAAAACTTACACTAGTGTTTTGGATTTAGGAATAAGCAACTCAATATCAAAATTTGCAGGTGGTGCCAATAAACTGGGAGCCAGAGCTAACATTGAAGAAGAATGCAACAGAATAAGAAAGGACATTAGTAAATCTGCAGTCTGCACAGTTAAGTGGCAAATAGCCTTTAACATAAATGAATGTGAGGTGATGTACTTTGGAAGGAAAAAACAGAAACATCACCTTTCTCTCAGGAAATAAGAAACTAAATGGGGTGGAAGAACAAAGCCCTAGAGATATAGGTGAATAAATCATTAAACACCATGCAATAGTCTGTTGACCTCGGGCATGATTTTCCGGTCTTGGGGCGAGTGCGGCCGGAAAATCCCGCCCAATATCTCAAGTCAGTAAATAAATTTAAAAAGCTAATAAATCACTAAGATTTATTTAAAGGGGTATAGATTTCAAAACTAGTAAATCAATCTTCAACTTGTATAGGACCCTGGTCATACTGCACTGGGTATACTTTGCACAGTTCCTGCCTAGATCCTATAAAAAAGACATCAAAGCCATGGATAAAGTGCAAGAAAGATTTACAAGAATGGTTACCAGAGCTAAATAATTGCAGCTATTGGGAAAGATTGAATGAGTTGGGGCTTTTGTTTATAAGATAGAGAAGGCACGCTGGAGTCCTAATAGAAGGTTTGAAAATAATGAATGGGTTGGACATGGTCGATAGGGGCTGAGACTTTTACTACTTGTGGGAGAATCCAAATCCAGGGACCATAAATAAAGATAATTATGAATAAATTCAGTGTGGAAACGAGGAGATATTTCTTCACTCAGAGAGTAGTTAGAACATGAATGACGATGAGTTAGATGTTTTCAGATGGAAACTAGACAAGTACATAAGAGTAAAGGGAATAGTAAAATATGTTGAGAAGCTGAGATTGAGGCAGATGGAATTGAAGGCGGCTCCTCTGGAGTCCACAGAATGGGCCATTTCTCTGTGTGATTGTGAAAATTACTATAGAATCTGCTTCCATCATCCCTGCAGTGCATTCCAGATCAGAACATGTGAAGCACACACACACACAACAAAGCTGCTGATGGGAGCTAATCTTGCTTTGTTAATGCATTAACATTGATCATTGCTTTTTTGTTTCATTTACCCACAGTGTTCTGTCAGCTGTGGTTCTGGGAGGGTAACCCGTCAGGTTGTGTGCACTAGCTACCACCATCAAATCACAGAAGAGAGTGATTGCAATGCCATGGAGAGGCCATCTCAGGAGCAAGAATGCAGTATGCCCTCGTGCCCCCGGACATATCACCAGCACGACTACCCTGCACACTTCCCACAGCATGACTATCCACAGCCCCATGCGGATTATCCCTCCCAGGATGTGACCGGTCAGAATATATGGAACAGCCCATCAAGGGGGAGCCAATGGAGGACAGGACCTTGGGGAGCAGTAAGTGATGTGCATGGCTAAAAGACATTTTGTTGAACAGAGTTGATCACCAGTTCTTTATTTTTTCAAGATGTATATTTCAGAAAAACTGAACATTTCAAAACTGAGGTCAATAGATTTTTGTTAGGGAAGGCTATTAAGATTTACAAAAACAAGGTGGTAAACAGAGTTAAGATACCGATCAGCCATTATCTAATTTAATGGCGTAACAGGCTCAGGGAGCTGAATGGCAAGCTCCTGTTTCAATGTAAACACAGTGCTGCAAAAAGCAAATGATAATGAGTTCTCAAATTATAAAGTAAGCTCCAAAACTGGATGAGCACAGAAATTGTCAGGTGCTGCTTTTTCATTTACAATATTGAGATTTTTGAAAAGCATTTAGAGAAAGCTTATAGGAGCTGTCTTCTACCTAGAGATAGAGTCATAGAAAATGAGAACAGTGAGAAGGATTCATTCACAGCTCCAGGACTAGACTTTTTGTCACCTGCCCCTAATATCTCCATGTGGCTTGATTTCAACTTTTGTTCGATAATGTTCCTGTGAAGTGCAGTGGGTATTTTACTATTTTAAAAGCACTATATAAATACCAGTTATTGCATTGTTGTCCGTTCTTTGCCCAATCTGCCATGCATTAACCAGTTGACTAAAGAGTTTGTAAAGACGATAAAGCATAGTCAATCTTTACTTTTCATTCCCACTTTATAATGAACCAACAAATACTGAATAATGTGTTGACATCAAAAGATAATTTTCCGACTTCATACTAATTGTGAGAAGCCTCACTCGGCGTTCCACATATGTAGGAATCGGTGTGCTGCCATGTTAGTTTTTGAGTGGAAAATCATGTCGTGTACCCCACGTTTCCATGACGCACAGGTCAGCAGATTTGTGTTCCCTCCATCAGCCAAAAACACAAAAATAACATCCTAATTGTTCTGAAAATTGTCTACGTGCGGGTCAGGAATCTGAAGTTCACATGGAGTAAGAATCCATTTGATCCTGCTACTGTTGTCAAAAGATTTAAAACCCTAAACTTAAATGGTTTTCCAGAGTTGTTTATTGACAAACAAAATATTTCAGTGCTCCAGCACCTGCACAGGTGGATTTCAGCGTCGAGTGGTTGTCTGCCAAGATGTAGAAGGACGCACCGCCAACTACTGTGATGAGAGAGCAAAGCCTGCAGAGACCAGGCACTGCGATGCTGGAACCTGTCCTCATTGGAATTACGGGAACTGGGGAGAGGTATTTATTCTGAGAATTGAATTACATTTTCTAGAATTTACTTGATGCTTAAACATTGTGCTCCACATCCTTTCAGTTCTCCGTTGAAGTACTTTATATTTACTGTTTAAGTTTTTTGAGCATGACTTTTCATGAACAGCACAATTGATCTCAATTGGCACATAGTTATCTATGATGATTGTGTGCTATTGCTACAGATATGTATGTGTGTGTATATATTGTTTTTTATGTTTTAGGGGACTGTTTACAGAATCAACTCTATTCTGCAAGCAGTTGGTGTGTCTGGAAAACATTTAGCTCAGATGTTGGGAGAGCAAGATAATGGCTCATTTTAGCTATGTAGTGTTTACTTAGGATAGAGGGAATAGATTTTTTTTTGGATGGAGATTTCCCCTGGCATTTTGATTAAAGGAATGGAAGGTGGGTTTAGGTATGCAGAGTCATGTGATGATGTGATTAATGGGAAGAGTGAGGTATGGAGCAGAGAAACAACTTCTCAGTTCTTAATTGCTTAAGACGAAGCTTTTCTGAAAGCTGCTGAAACCCATTCTCTCTCTCTCAAATCTTCAAGGCTGTCTGCACTCATAATAAATATATTTATGGATGCGAATTGTACTTAAAGTGGCATTGTAAGTCTCAAAGAAGAATGTTGCTTATTTGGAATTGAAACAGTGATAAGTTAGAAATTAAAGTTGTTTCCTTTCATTTTTAAATATTGTTCAACTGTTAATAGTAAGCTGCTTCATTTGGTAGAGTTATAGTTAAACTGTGTTATTAAATAAAGTTTGTTTTACAATAAAAGATTCCTAATTTGTCGGTGGAATTGCTCCTGGAGCGAAGTATCCTTTCCTCATATTAATGTCAAAATAGAAAATTTATTGGGGTCTCATCTGGCTTCATAATATACATTGGGGTTCTGGTCTGGGACCCTAACATATCCTAAATAATATCCTTACACTCTGCCCTTGTGCTTGGTACTTGCGTAGTCGAGACCAAGTTGCTGAAGCAATGAACTAGATGTTCCCCCACAAAGATTTGACTCTCAAAAAATAATTGTAATGTTTGGCTGCTCACTACCCAAACCCATTCATGACTGCATTCAGAAAATCATCAAAACGTTTTTGCAGATTTTTCAGTCAGTTGATATGTTGTTGAAATTTGTTTCTGCCTTTTGCTTTTCATAGAAACCCTACAGTGCAGAACAAGACCATTCGGCCCATCGAGTCTGCACCAACTCTCCAACAGAGCATCTTATCAAGGCCCAGCTCCTGCCCTAGCCCCATAACAACACATATTTATCCCGTTAATCCCCCTAACCTACATGTCTTGGGACACTAAGGGGCAATTTAGCATGGCCAACACTTAACCTGCACATCTTTGGATTGTGGGAGGAAACCCACGCAGACATGCACCGAACGTGCAAACTCCACACTGATAGCTGCTTGTAAACAATTATTTAAATCATCTGTTCAGTGGTATCATTTACTTGCTGTGTGGATGGTCTCCTGAGTGGCTGCACAGTGGTTAGCACTGCTGCCTTACAGTGCCAGGGACTCAGGTTTGATTCCAGCCTCAGGTCACTGTCTGTGTGGAGTCTGCACGTTCTCCCCGTGTCTGTGTGGGTTTCCTCCGGGTGCTGCGGTTTCCTCCCACAGTCTGAAAGGCGTGCTGGTTAGGTGAATTGGCCATGCTAAATTCTCCCTCAGTGTACCTGAACAGGCACTGGAGTGTGGTGACTAGGGGATTTTCACAGTAACTTCATTGCAGTGTTAATGTAAGCCTACTTGTGACTAACAAATAAAACTTTAAAACTTAAGTGAATTACACACGCAATGCCCTCTTAGCTATGAAGGCAGATATCCTGGCACTGGTCTGTCTAAGTCATGATTTTCTCAGACAATCAAAGCTTTGAAGTTGTTGAGTTACACAATCATGAAGTGATCTTCAGGTGCCTTGCCCCTAAAAGCACTGGAAATTCTTCCTTAGCCTTTGAAACAGTCCTTAAATCCTATCTTTTGGTCATCCATCCTAACATCTCCTTAGGTGGCTCTTGCCAGTGTTTTTGTTTGATAACACTCCCGTGAAGGGCCTTCACTGGAACGTTTTACAATTTAAAGGAGCTTATATAAATCCTGGTTGTTGTTGTCGATGGGTTGTGTTGTGTGTGAAACAACCACAGAATCCAAAAGCAATCATTTTGCCTAATGCTTTCAAAGCCTGTATTTGATGATTGCGATATTTTGTTTACAAGCATAAAAATAAAGTTGCTGACTCCACAACAAAATTCTATAACCAGAAAGCCAGTAAAGTCTTTGCTCCAAGACTAATGACTGATTGAAGGCTGTGCAGCCCTGGCTACATGTTGTGGATCTAGCCTGTTGAGACACTTGAGATCATATCCCATTTTATTGCAGTTGTCAGTTAACCTATTGTCTGTCACGCTCTCATTATGGTTTCTGATTGTTGTCCAGTGTACACAACCATGTGATGGTGGAACAAGAACAAGACTGGTCATCTGCCAACTTCCACATGGGCAAAGACTGAGTGACCAAAGCTGTGACATCTTGGAAAAGCCTCCAGATAGGGAACAGTGCAACATGCATCCTTGTCCTGGTGGCGTTTCATGGCATCGAGGACCATGGAATTCGGTACGATAGTATTCTTTCTCTTTTTCTCGAGTGTTTGTATGAATCTACTCAATAATAATTGCAGGGAGATGTAATTAATTTTGTTCCTGAATGTAACATAAGCAGTAGGCACACAAGTAAATTTTTATGAGGAGAAGGGAGGGGTTAGAAGGCAAGCTGTTGCCAGGGATACATTCCACATAACTGTTCCATTTTCAGGTCAAGAACTAAGTTGGTGCTTTATGATAAATAAAAGACATTATTAAAGTCCTGTTAACCCAACAGCCTTTGAAGAATTTGGCTTCAATAGCCACATATGCCTAATTATAGAACTAAATAGCTGGCTGGTTTTAGATGTAGAAAGGAAGCATTTTTATTCAGGAAAAAATAATGGTAATGTATGATTTGTTTTCCATTGGTTTCACTTGGTTAATGGTTATCCTGTAATCACCATGAATAATTTGTAAATTTGTGTATAGGGAGTTCTTTATTAATAGCAATGGATCAAAACGGCAACACATGAAAAGCAGATCATTTGTATGATAGTGTAATTTTGTACAGACTGTATCTTTAATGTTTGTTTTAACTATGAATGCAATGAGGAAACTCATTTTGTTATGCACATTTTTTAAATGCTATTTTTCTGACGGGTGCTATTAATATCCACAGACACACTTTAGGGTCTGTGTGCAAAAAAGCAACAAGAGCAAAAATTGCACAATGGAAATGATGTGGGATTTGCTGTAATAAACCCTCTTCTCATTTCAGAATCTAATGCAATGTATAACAAATGCAGATTGTACGTGGACGGCAGAATATAATTAAAGTAACTTAGCTCTATTATCTTATATATGTAAAATACTTCAAATGGAAGATGAGTATTTATCTCATTATTGATGAACACTCTTTTTAAGTTCACCAAGGAGTTGGATTCCATTCTCTTGGGCCTATTCCTTGCTGAGAACCTCCAGTCACAGTTGGTGGATGCGCCATTAGTGTCAGAGGCAATATTCTGACACAAAAGGGCAGTGACCCATAAAAACTACATGAGGAAAGTTGTAAACATCATAGGTACAAAAGTACCAGACACTTGAGGGCACGCTACCTCAGGATACATTGAATTGAAGAGAATCAGATCAGTGCTATAGGAACTATTCTTTTTACTGCATTGGAAATGACTTAGTGACTACAAGTTTCATTGTGGTTACTTGTTTGTAGCATTTAACAGATGATTACCTCTAAACCTGCTGATCCAGGTGCAATAGAACAAATTGCAAAATACCTCCATTCACTTGTGGTGATGCAACTTTTGATACTTCCTTTGTTACCAGCATTGTGAAAATGTTTAACCATATCTTTGTGCTTTCTGTTGACACTCAACACTGCAGTGCTTGGAGTTCTTACAGACTACAGGCAACTGACCCTTTCATTAAACTAATTGGAAGTGTGGCAAAATCTTTCTTTTCCTGTTTTGCCTTTTAAGGTACACAGTTATATGACAAATATTGCATATTTGTTTATACAGAAGATGGGCAAGCAGTTGGATATGTTACTTATTTGGTCTGTTTATATTGGTTACATTGGTAAAGTCACTCTGAGCTATGGTTGCGGCAAGTTTCTCTTGCTGACAACTCGACATTTCACCTTGGTGGCCAGTATGTCATTACCCTTTAACTATTACCAAACAAAGTGCATTAAAATGCATTAGGTTTGCTATCTTTATATCAAACTGTGATTCTATAAGTCAATTGATTACATGTTTTAAGTCAAGGATCAATATTTTTTACTTAATCTTTGAATAATTTCCTTCCCGAGCAGATTTCTTTTTAAATTCCCGATCATCTCTTATTCTGAATATGACTATCTGACCACTGTTAGAACCCCTTTAAGTCAGTCAGTTTTATGTTAATTTTTAATCTCCAATTCTTCGTATATTTGATTTAAGCCCTCTTCCCTCATAAGAATACAATTGCTATCCCTCATCAGAGTAAGCCGAAGATATCACTGTGTCCTTGAACTTTGATCGTGAAACCAGAATGTTAGAGCCCTTTAAGGAAATTGAGTGATCATTTTAAATTCACTGGAAAGTATAAGAGGTGTTTGAGTGTACTGCTGCATAAAAACTGACCTCATAATTATCCATTCATAGGCCATCATTGCAAAGGCCTTGTCCAAGCGGGTTATTTTATTCCTCTTGAATGAGAAAAGAAGCTTAATATTATGCAGCAGCAGTGAAGATCATCAGAGGCTGGAGAAAAATATCAGCAAAGGATTAGCCGAAGTATGTGCCAATCTTTAGTTATTTGAACTCAAGTGGGATATAGTTGGGTAACCATCAAAAGTGACACTCTTTTCTCATATTAATCAAGAAAATAACCCAAAAAATCTGCTCAAAGAAAAGTCATCATTTTCATGGAAAGAATTTTGACCAAGTTTTCTAAATCCTTCGACACATGTAGCGCCCGTTTTACGTGAGTTAATGATGAAAATGTGACGCTCTCCTCACCACTCAGGCCCAAGTGAAAAAGGTTAAGAAAATGCTTTTCAACAAAGAAACTGTTAAGTTTTATTCAATTGAGTGGATTTAAAAGTAACTTGAAGAACCCACATTGCCCACCAGGTATCATGTTCGAGTAGCCAGCAACAGCCATGTTCCCTGTCAATGGTGGATTGCAAATAATAATTACTTGTTCACACAGCAAGTGTGATTTGCATTTGGATTTGCTTTTTTGTCAGTTTGTCCTGTGTTTCTCAAGTCAAACATTGTGATCTTCCTGTTTTCTGTTTGCTAACATTTGTGTGTTCACGATGCAATTTATTTTTGTTGGCCAGTGCTTCTATTTAATACACTCTTCATTTCTTGTTACTTGTAAATTGTGATGCACGATTTGCCTTAGGCACTCTGAGCAAGACCTCCATGGATAAGCCCACCTTTGCCCATCCGAAATAACCAGTAGATAAAATGCTGCATCATCAGCGCTGAAGACACTTAAAATCCTTTTTTTTAAAGTGTATTTATTTTTACATTCTTTCAGTGATAATATTTATTTTAGATGACATATGGAAAAATAATTACTTTGTTCACCAACTTATTTTCAAATTGTAAAATATTAAAGAGTACAATATTGTAGAATTCATCTGGTGTTTTTATTATGGTGCAAACTATTGAAATCTTCAATAAGTCATTTGTCAAAACTAGTTTCATTAGACTATGGACCACTTATTGTTCAATGGTTTGGTCCATATCTCAGAAGCTGATTACCCGCAAGTTGTTGGTCTTTCACTGGTCTTTGATTGCAGCATCCTGGGTGAAAGCTTCCACTTTATGAAATGCCCTTTTGCCTGTCAGCTCTTCCCCGCTTCCCAACATGCAGTCGCTTCTGTTTAAGGGACCACATCCTTTGATTTTTGTGCAGCAGCTCTGCAAGGGCTGCCTGCTCTCGATTCAACATTATGGTGATGGCACATAACTCAAACAACATAGTGAGTTACCTCTGAGGTCAGTTGCCTCCACAACACCAGTGACAGACCAGTGCCATCTGCATGGAGACCTGCCACTGATATGCACCACAGGGATGGTACTGCCAGTGGCAATCAAGATTGTCATTCCCCATAATCTTTCTACCTTTGCCTTATCTGTCAGATGGCACGAATATTGACCGCTGTATTTCCCAAATTAAGAGGGGTCATTGATGACAGCAACATGGCCATTCTGGTCTTCATCTTTCGCCGCCATCACTTCCTCTGCTGTGCACTGTGATTATACAGGTATACAGAAATAATGCTCAGGAACAGACCAACTGGTCTTTCAAACCTGCCTCACACTGGTGTTGATGGTGAGAGTATTATGACCACACACTTCCTGCCATCCAACAGCCATACAACCACCTCAGAGGAGTAAGAAACAGAAAAACCCACGGCCAATAAGGGGAAAAAAAAGCTGCTGTGGAAAATTCCTCTCTGGCCCTGTTGGGTGGTCTAAACCAGTCCAGGAGATTAAACATGATACCTGTAAAGCCACTTACCTTCTATATTTTTAAAAAATTACCCCATTCCTGAAGTTACAAAGCCAATGCACAGAGTGTACAGGGCAAGTCCTTAATCCATCTCCAAAAACCAAATCAAATTTAAATTGAATCCAATTCATGGTCCCCACAAGAGAGAGAGAGACACAAGATCCAAGCTGACAAGAAAAGGCATTGCACCCCATCTTGGATTTGATCGGGTGCTTAATCTTAGCCAAAAGGCAGTGAAGACGAGGTGAAGGTGTGCAGAGAGTCAGCATTCACCATACAAAAATTAATGAGGCTTTCCCAATCCAACTTCCTGAAGCTTAGTAACTAGTTTCACTGTGATGAGTGCAGCAGTGTTAATGTTTGCTAATGATGAACCAGACAGAGAGTACTGAGAGTTCTGAGCCACTGGCTCTGCTTTTCCAGGTCTATAAATGTTAGATTGTTCACTCCAAAGTCCATCTTAAAATAACACTTGCGTTGTTCAATACTGTGATGTTTGTGTGGGATTGTGTGCATACCTGTTTGGAAGTGAGTGACAAAGGAGATGAAGCATAATAGCAGAATGATATTACCCTAAGCTTTACCCTTCCCCACTCCTTCCACACTGTTTTATACCAAGATGGTAGCTCTCCTCCCAGTGGAACCAAAGGCTTGTAATTTGCAACAATCCAATTCTTCTGCAATCGATTGCTGTTCCCTTGTATTATGTGGCCTCTTGCCATATCAGCAGGGAAATCACTTTGACAGGTTGTAAGTTGAAGGAGCACCTACTTAATTCTGAGAGTCACAGACAGCACAGAAGGAGACCATTTGGCCCACCAAGTCTATGTTGGCATAATGGGTGGTCAGTGCTAGTTGATAGGCTGGAAAACCTGCAGCACTTGCAGTATAGCTGAAGTGATGTAAGCATATGGGAAGCCCTTTCAAGGTATCAGTAGCCCAAATCTCCAAAAAATAGGTTGCAGCCAGAACACATTGGAGTGTGATAGCAATAAAAGGGCATTGCGGCCTCTTGTCATATCAGTAGGGAAGGCATTGTATAATGCTAATTGTATCATTTGAAGTTAAGTATATACAGGTGGACGACATTGATTGGATGATTACTTGAGCACATATAAAGTGATACTTACTGACATGAGTGGAATGGAGTCAGGGGATAAATGCCTGTAATATTTCACTCTGTGAATAAATCGAATACACACAGATTGGCTTTGGATTCTTCCTTTACTAACTTGGCTATTTACTTTCATTCTTTTATGGGATGTGGGTATTACTGGCTACGTCAGCATTTGTTGCCCTTGAGAAGATGGTGGTGAGCTGTCTTCTTGAATCACTGCAGTCCATGCTGTTAGGGAGGGAATTCCAGGATTTTGACCCAGTGACAGAATGGTAAGTGGCTCGAGGTGGGGAAGCTTGCAAGTGGTAGTGTTTCCAGGTCTATCAGGGATATAATGGTGTGAGAGTAAGAGCCAGCGGTAAATGTAGACCATGTTAGTAGGCAACACTATGTGGCATGCCTTACTTGGGTCTTTTATCTGGTACTAGAAACATTGTCGACTGTAGCCTTGGCAGCTTCCTCAAGCTGTGCCGCCTTTTTCCACATCTGTTCACAAGTCTTATGAGTGGCAAACATGTTGAACTGCTGCCATCTGGGGAAAATACCCTGGAATGCATAACAGGCCACCCAGACCAGCATCCTTACTTTATCACATAAACAGGGGTTTTGTTGTAAACACTTGGAAGTTACTGCCTGAATCCTCTTGATCAACAACATAATTTAGATTTTAAGGACACCAAAATGTAGACCTTGCAGTTTTTGGTGACTGAAATGGAGTCACTTTTGCGTGGCACTATAAACATGAATAAATCCAGAGCAGGAAACGAATGCTATTTTTAAACAGGTCAATATCACAAATGTGCTTTGTTGAGATTCAGCCCTGATTTTCTGGTAGGACAGGATCATTCTGCCAAAGAGGTCTCGGCAAGCAACAGACTCGTATGAGGATTTTATGGCCTTGCCCGTCCCAAAACTGTAAAATCCCACCCGAGGTTAATGGTCCTTTCCATTGTCCACTCCTCACCTGCTCCGATTCCGATGGCAGGCGGGCCGGTAAAACTCCGGCCATATAGCGGGGACTCCTCATCAACTCCCACCTCAAACCTGACAGAAATCACTAGATGGCAGGATTTAGAATTTGGCTGGCAGGAGATCACTGCCAGTGATTGAACTGATCGCAGTAGTGGTGAGGCGGGCAGGAGGGGTGTCACTCACAATTGAAGGAACCAAAGTGTGGGGAGGGTCAGGGCTTTTTTGTGGGGCCCATAGCTGTTCTTCCTGGCCCTCAAGGAAACCTGGAAATATTTTTCAAAAACACAGCTTGGACATTTCTGGACCATCAATCCAGCTTCTGGCAAGTTGGCTTCGAAGAGAAATCATCATTGTTTTCCACCACAGCATCACTTGAAATAGCAGATCAGGATCTTCCATGACATCATTGGAGGCCGATGTACATATTTCAAGTTGACTTGGGATAGGTACCCTTTGCCTTTGCTTGCACCCTCCCTTGTTGCTTTGCTGGACTTAACTGAGGCCCTTGGTCAGCTTCAAAGCCAAATGGATTCACTCTTGTGTTATCAGTGAGCTGCTTCCAGAATTGCGGCTCGTCCCTACAACTCCCTGAAACTGACCAACTGAAGATGGCAGGCCAATTTGTCGTGGTCCAACCTAATGAGACCTGTGCAGCACCAGAATGACTCTGTGATTCAGACCCCATTCCATTTCTAGACTCGAGTGTAGAAACTGCAGACGACCAAGTGAAGCACACAAAGTGGCTGAGTAAGTAAATGATCTCTATTAATAGGAATTGACTTGGGAAGTCCAGAAAAGACATGGTACCAATGAAACTTCTGTTTCATTTATGACTAGGACAAAAAGGTCAAGCAGAAAATTTGACTGACCTGGCAATATTCAAGAAAATATGGCATTTGTAATGTCTTCAGTTAGATCATCTTTTTTGATGTGCTATCAATTAAATGTGGTTTTTTTGCTGTAACTCAAGAGGCTTTTTAAGTAAGATGTTGTACGATGACCACCTTCTCAGAATGTCTACTGAGGAAAATTGCTCTGAACCGTGACAGAAACATATCCTGAAGCATTTGTTTGTCTTCAGATCATTTAAATAGTTGTCTTGTTTTGTTCTGAAAGAATTATTGACAGCAGCATACTAATGAAGCTGTAAAACTCTGGAAACAACCTGCCCTCTCAGCTACTGTCAGACTTGTCTCACTGAGATGTGGGAATTGTTTAACTGAGGACAGGTGGGGCTGTGGAAGGTGAGGGAACTCCCCCCACTCTCTCTGTGGGGAGTATAGCTTCAGGCCTGGGCTACATTTAAATGATTGAGAATGGTTTCTCTCCTGTTGCTGATGTCCAGTTGGCGGAATAGGAGCAAGACTTGGGTCAAGACCCAAGGGATTGATGCTCCGCATAGTTAACATTTAGTCAGGGGCTTTGGCAGCTGATAATGATGCCAGGAAGAGACAGACAAATCCAGAGTTGGGGAATTGCAGGGTCTGTGAGGGAGGAGATGGTGATTGGCAGCATTCCAGCTCCTACTGACCCACAAGAACCTGACAAAAAGAACATTTTTTTTGAAATAGTTCTTCACCTCTGGTGGCCAGTTGGACACTCCAGCCATAGCGCAACTATCGGAGTTGATCTTGTGTGGACCTCGCAAATGTAGGTTAAAATGTCCTTGTGCATTGATGTTACCACTGGGCCATGGCTTTTAAATGTTAGTTAGGCCTCACCTTCCAACAGTGAGAGCTTCAAATTTGGTGAAGGTAAATTGACTCTGCGCAGGTAAGAAGACAGGGATGATTGTAGTCCCTTTCACATATTGTTCCCACTGAGTGGAGAGGGTTACAATCTACTCCCCTACCCACACCACTCCCTCCCCCAACCCCTCCCCAGTCTCTTGGCCTACAACATTTCAAACAATGTATGTCTGGCCAGTGCCACTACTTCATGCATTTTTTAATGTAAAAGTTCTTCCAGAATCAGAGAATGGCACAGAAGAAGGCCATTCTGCCCGTTGAGTCCACACTGACTCTCTGCTGGAGCAATTTAGCTAGTTCCACTCCCCCTCACTTTCCCTGTGGTGCTGCTAATGTTTTCTCTTCAAGTGCTTATCTCATTCCTTTTTGAAAGCCTCAATTGTATTTGTCTCCACCACACACTCAGGCAGCCATTTCTTTGCCAATCACTTTAAAATGGTGTCCTTTGGTTTGAGATCCTTCCACAGATGGGAACAATTCTTCTCTAATATCTGTCTGGAGTTTTCATGATTTTTGAACACTTCCTGTTCAATCCCTTCTCAACATTCCATAAGGAGAGCAACCCCAGATTTTCCAACTATCTACAGAGCTGAAGTCACTCATTCTCAAAACACTTTTCTGCACCTGCCGCAAGCCTTTACATCCTTTCACACAGATGATCCCAGGAATGGTAGGCCTGACATACGATGAACGTCTGAGGATCGTGGGATTATATTCATTGGAGTTTAGGAGGTTGAGGGGAGATCTGATAGAAACTTACAAGATAATGAACGGCTTAGATAGGATGGACGTAGGGAAGTTGTTTCCATTAACAGGGGAGACTAGGACGCGGGGGCACAGCCTTAGAATAAAAGGGAGTCACTTTAGAACAGAGATGAGGAGAAATTTCTTCAGCCAGAGAGTGGTTGGTCTGTGGAATTCATTGCCACAGAGGGCTGTGGAGGCCGAGACGTTGAGCGTCTTCAAGACAGAAATTGATAAATTCTTGATTTCTCGAGGAATTAAGGGCTATGGGGAGAGAGCGGGTAAATGGAGTTGAAATCAACCATGATTGAATGGTGGAGTGGACTCGATGGGCCGAATGGCCTTACTTCCGCTCCTATGTCTTATGGTCTTTCTAAAGTGCAATGCCCAGAATTGGACACAATACTGCAATTGAGCTCAATCCAATGTTTTATAAAGGTTCATCATAATTTCCTTACTTTTATACTGTTTTCTCAACTTGCCTTGCCACCTTCATCAATTTGTGCACATATACCCCAGCTCTCCGTCCCAACACTCCTTTTAGAATTGTGCCCTTTATTTTATATCACCTCTCATTCTTCCTCACAAAATGAATTACTTTACATTTCTCTACATTAAATTTTGTCTGCCACTTGTCCACTCATTCCCCCAGCTTGCATATGTTCCCTTGAAGTGTCTTAGTATCTTCCTCATAGATCTTCCAAGCTTTATGCCATCTGCAAATTTTGAACCACCATTCACCGCTACTTTGTTTTCCGTCGCTTAGCTAACTTTGTATCCACACTGCCACTATCTCTTTTATCCTGAGCTTCGACTTTGATGCCTATTTGATAACATTTGATCAAATGCCTTGTAGAAATCCATGTACATCTTATGAACTGGATTACCTTGAGCAACTCTCTCTGTTAACATGGATTACCTTGAGCAACTCTCTCTGTTAACATGGATTGCCTTTAACAAATCAGTGCTGTCATTCCATAAATTAATCCACACTTACCCAAGCGTTTGTTATCTTGTACTGGATTATTGTTTTGGATTACTAAAGCTTTCCACCACCAAAGTTAAAGTGACAGACCTGTAGTTGCTGGGTTTATCCTTGCACCCTTTTTTTTGAACAAGGACATAATATGAGCCATTCTCCAGTTTTTTGACATTTCTTGACATCACCCCTACATCTAAGGAGGATGGCCAGTGCCCCTGCAATTTCCTGCTTTGTTTCCCTCTGCATCCTTGGATACATCCCATTCGATCCCGATGACTTATCAACTTTAGGTACTTCATTTATAATACTGCTTAATCAATTTTTAGCCCAACAGTATTTCAACCACCCCCACTTTCACTATGTCTTTGGTAGCATCTTCCTCCTTGATGAAGACAGTTGGAATATTGTAGCTTGGGAGTTTAAAGTCCATGTAAGCAGATCTGAAATAGTTAGAAGTCATGAATTAGCACGTGTATAATATGCTCATAAATGTATTCATTGACATAGGATGGAGTCCTCTGATCCCTCTAGTAATGGGAAGTTCAGGAATGGAGTCCTCTGATCCCTCTAGTAATGGGAAGTTCAGGAATTCTGTTCCAAGGATCTTAAAGGTGGGTCAAGCTTCCCAACAAATGATGATAGGAAGCCCTTGTTGACACATTAGAAGATCATGCATGTTCAGTAAAAGACCACCTTGCCAGAATTAAGCTCCCCCTCCAAATTAAGTTCCCCGCCACTGAGTTATTGGAAAGTTAACTTTTACGGCTGCACATAGCTGGCGTGTATGACGACTTCCACAAATTTAAGGTGAGCAGATGTTGCTTCCATCTTTTTGGGGACCAGTCACAACTTGATGCATACCAGGTACCGGTAACAAAAGCTGTGCCGAGGCTGAACACGAGAGGCGGGAGAAGGGAAGCTGTCAGGGTGCCCTTTAAGTATGGACCTTGGCCTCATGAGGTAACGGCAGGAAGGGTTATTTCCTGCCTGCCCCTGTCACAAGATTCACAGTGCTCCACATGGATGCATATTTAATAAGCTAACCATTGCAGGATCATGCATGGTCAGCTGACCTGCACCCCCAGCAGAAAACACTGCGACTTCCACTTATTCCACCAAACTTAGACTTCAGAATGAAAGTTTCCATCCAGAGAATGAACTTTGCAAAGGAAATCTAAAATATTCAACAAAATTGATGACTGGCAGGTGCAACTGAATTTCTTTTACAAATTACTAAAGATTTTTTTGCCTCTATAAAAATTAAACATGGGATTTTTTACCATCTGGAATTATCATATTGAACTGATTTATAACCAAGACTTCATTAATGTGTCTGAACAGGAGTGCCATGACATTGCATTGATATTGATACGGTTGTCAAGTTGCATCATCTTTAGAATCAGAAGATGTGTAAACTACTTTTAATGGAAAACATATATCTTTGCCTTCTGCAGCCAAAGTTTCAGTCTTCAGTTAAGCCACAAGAATTTACTTACCTGGAAAAAAATGCTTCTTGTAAATAGCCAATCCATAATGTTGTTTCAAACGAGCCTGGAGTTTCCCGATCTTGTAACTCAAGACATCTACCAATTTCCTCTTCCTCTTGTAGATTAATAATTACCTACTTGCCCTACCGTTGGCAGCCATGCCTTTAGCCATTTTGACTTTGTGCTCTAGAATTCCTTCAGCAAAACTGTTCACCACCCCTCCTCTTATATGCCTCTCCTTATTACCCACTGCAATGACCACAATTTTAATCACCCTTCCTTTTGTGTTATTGCACCTTGGTGAAGTATGTTGGATATTTTTCTGCCTGATAAAGATGTTTGAAGGCTTGTTGTAATAGTTGACTTGCTGAAATTTCCTTTCTGGCCTAGCCTGTTCTCTATCATGTATTAACCCTCTAAGATATGAGGTGAATTCACATGGAAACCTCTTGCTCTTGAGCCTTGAAATAAAAGAAAGTGTTGCATTTATGTAGCAGCATTCATGGCCTCAAGACATGTCAAAGTACTTTACAAAACACTAAGTACAGATTGTGCACAGCAAGGACCCACAAACAACAATGTGATGATTTGACAAGGTAATCCATTTCAGTGATGACAGTTGACAGATGAATGTTGGCCAGGACACCAGGGATAACTCTCCTGCTCTCATTTGAATAGTGACATGAAATTTTCCACTTCCACCTGGGAAGTAAGTTTAACACCTCATCTGAAAGATAGGGTGGGATTCTCCGACCATTCAAGCCAACGGGATTCCCTGGTCACGCTGCAGTGAACAGAGATTTGGCTGAACAAATTCAACGTCCTTGCTGGCAGCAGCGGTAGGGCATGAACGACCTGAGAATTCCAGCCATAGTCTCCTCAACAATGTCATCAGGAGAGTACAGTTGGAGGATAAATGTTTTTCATAGAGGAAGAATCTGAAGGGCATTCTTTCAACCTGACTCAAGCAGTTGGTTCAACAAGAAAACTCCTAGTCAAGAGGGAACCTAAAAGATTAGAGGAAAACAGTTCAAAGTGAATTAATTTGCCAATATGGTGTGCTTCTCCCTCAGACAGATTATGTAGTTTAGGTGTATGCAGCCATGTATGTTAAAACAATATTATTCTGAAATACCTGAAAAATGTTAGTCAGCTGTCAAGTTAAATGGATTTTAAAAAATGGGTTCAGTTAGTATTTTTAAAAGTGAATCGCCTTCAGTTTGATTGCCAACCCTGCTCCTCTCCTATTAATGCCACGTTTCAATGATAATGGCGGCAGCTTTTCCCCTTGCACTCCATGACCCTTTGACCCCACCCATCATAATTAATTTATCTGAAGAAGAGAAATGAATAGTTTGCACTAAGTAAGGACGCAGAGGTTCCATTCTTTTCTGAAATCAGAGTCAATGATTTATCAGTTGTCAGATTTTAGCGATATTTGAACTTGGGGATTTTAGTTGATGTTTTACTTCTAAAAACAGTCCCTTGAATTAAATTGTGGATGTCACTGCTGATCATGCATTACAGTTCAATGTATTTATATTGGAACAGAAGCAGGACAATTTTAAAAAATGCAAGGGGCCCTGATTCGGGGATTCTTGCATGCATTCCAATTTTTACTAACACTGGATAAGGGTGTGGATAATGAGCCCACACCCTGCATACCCGACTTTAGCTGGCTCCATGGGGGTGGGGGGGGGGGGTGTTGGGGGGAGGAAGACACCTCATTTACGCCACCCCTTGAGTCTTCCTGGGTCCAAGCTTCTCCAGGACTTGTGATTCACAGCTGCTCGAGGAGTTGTGAACCATAGTCTGGATTCAGGAACCTTTTTACAGGTAAGTTTAAAAGGTGCTACCTAACTCCCCTCATATCCCCTGCATATGAGCAACATAGTAGCAATGGCAACTCTTTGAAATGATCATGAGAAAAAAACCTCAATGAACAATCTAACTTGAAGAAACTGATTTAGCCAACTGTTCTGTTGCTACAGTTGTCAGATGGCCTCATTATAAATGCTTGGCTGAGCTCCAAGATACTATAATAGAATCAGCTTAGGGGTCTGTTTAGACAGCTCTGAAGGTGAATGTTGTCTTTGATTGACATGTTTATGAGCTTAGAATAAGTTACTCTTCCTATGATGTAATTTTTCAATGTCTATGTTTACTTGGACAAAATTAAAGGTGTGAAATGAATAATAATAAACAATGATAATATGAATGGCTGTCTGACACTTTTAAAAGGTTGTAAGAACAGCAGTTTTTAACAAAGGAGATTTTTGAATGGGTGTCTTTTCATGAGAATTTCAAAGGCTTGCTACTGTTATATACCTCATTAGTTCTATACATAGTTCATATTGGTGAGAGGGCATGGAGGTGGCTTGGAATATAAGGGGCTATGGAGGGGACATAGGAGGTATGTGAGGGATGAGGAATAAAGGGTCTACCAGCTTTAGTACAACCCAGACAAAGTCCCATTGAAGCACGTCAAGTCTTCCAACCAGCCAACTCAGCAATTGCCCACATCTGTGGCCACCTCCAAACTGCTTCTAGAGGAAGTGGGCCTGACTCCATCCTCCTCAGCATTCCCCAGAATTAAGATATGGGACCCTTTTAAAGCAGACAAGTCCACCTTGACTTTCATGCCTCCTCCACGAAAATCCGGCCCCACGTCTTTACAGATATTTTTCTGAAATTGAAACTTTTTCTTTGCAGTAGTATTATGGAAGTGATAGCATTATTGTATGAAGATACCATTTATGTTTATATAGGATGAAGAGAAATACCGAATTGAATTGCTAATACAATATTGGAGGCTGCATAATGAAGAACAATTGGATTATTCTCTGGTGAAATAAATCTTGTAGCCATGAGGAATAAAAGCATGTCTAACATCAGATATCTGTCTGGTTTCAAATTATATGAACCACATAATTTGTCTGTTCATATATGTCTGAGATATCTGCAATCCTCCAATTCAGGCCTCTTGCACATCATTTCCCATTACCCCACCATTGGTAGGAGAACCCTGAGCTGCTTTGGCCCTAATGTTCTGGAAATCACATTCCTCTCCACCCCCATCAGCCCCCCCACAAACCACCCACCAAATCTCTTTGCTTCTTTATCTTGCCTTCTTTAAGATGCTCCTTAAACCTTACTTTTCCAATCAAGCTCTCCTGATGTCTCTTCAGGTGCCATTCTTTGAATTCTTTAATGCTCTTGTGAAGCAGCTTTTAAAGTTTTTCGACATTGAAGGTGCTGTCTCAATTCATGTTCTTACATATACTTTTAACTATGGCAATTCCATGGGCTAATTTTTTTTCGATGGCTGCGGAGCCTCACATGATACAGGAAGAACACAAAAATGTCACTGCTCTATCTCCACCATTCATTTTTGTCATTTCTGCCCAGTTGCCCCAGTAAATTTGAATACAAAATGAAGGTTCATTAGGTCTGAAGTGCACAAAAGTTTGGTATCGTGTATCAGTGTGCTGCTACAAAGAAAACATGTATTGTTATTTTTGTTGGATGAATCATCAAGATAAACATTTTTCAAAAGTCCGGCAGGGTGTAGATTATATCATAATTAACATCTCCTGGTTATGGTTGACGCTGGATGTTACTGCTGATCACGATGGAAAGCGAACCAACTCCTGAAATTTTTTGATTGACTGGTTTATACTGATGAGGCTGCCCTGTTGCCTTTGAGGCCCACCTTTGATTAGCTGCATTGTTTAATTGTGAACTATACCTTTTTCATCAGGTTGGCAGCTCTTGCTCTCTGGATCCTTCCTTGTTGTATATTTCTATAATTGTGAAAGGACAGCAAAAGTGCTAAAGATTGTCTTTCCCATTTTTCTTCATTGCTTACTTCTTTGACAATGACGAGGGGAATTTAGTTCTTTAAAATAGTTCCATTGTTCTGTTGATCCATCAGGCATTCTTGCAATATACTCAGCCTGTCAAGTTATCTTTGATAAACACTAATTCTTGATAAACACAATTTAGTAGTTTGTGACCTCTGATATGTGTTCTAACTATCTTAATTTCTAAATGTTACCCGGAGTTATGGGATAACTCTTAGCATACTCAGCATACCAGTAAAAGGAAAAAAAACTATTCTTCACCCTTGGCCATCTACACCTGAGTTACTTTGTACATATGGTAAGGTTTCTGATCAAAGAGAATGTGAGCTCCCTTATGGAGCTGACTTTAGCATTGAGCACATAGAATGTATTAAGGGAGATCATAACAGTATAATTAGATTTTATTATGTCTCAGGCAGTCAGTGGTGGCTGGATCAGTGAAGGGATCATTGAGGGTCAGAGGGGAATCATGGAAAAAGGCTGGATGCAGGGTTAAATCTTCATCTTTGTACCTGATCTGAGACATGCCAAGTACCGACTGTGGCATTTTTCCACCATGGGGAGGGAATGTGAGTGGAGTAAGTTATATCTAGGTGATCTATGGTTCCCTTTCTGTTACAGGAACATTAGCTGTACCCTGGAAGCACATTGCCCATCCAACTTCAGCTGCAGATATTAGCACCAACTTGGTGAAAAAGGAGATCAAAATGTCGAAAGGCAATTAGTTATCCAAAATACTCAGGTTAAAGATTCCTCATCACTTACCAAACCATGTCACATGGTTACTGTCAATTCCATGTGCTCTCGTTTTCGCAAATAATCTTTGTGCCACCTGCAACAAATGCTCTCTGCAAGTCTGTATCAATAACATCCATAGACACTTCCTCGTCTGCCATGATAATGACCTCTCCGAAAGTGTGACTGGGTTATTCAGACATGACTGACACCACAAATCCAACTTGACTCTCTTTTGATCAACTGATAGCTTTCCAGTACTCAGTTGCTCTGTCTGCAACAGGTCTGTAATTAACTGGCCTGTCTGTCCTTTCCTACTTAAAAAATGGAGCAACATTTACAATATGATACATTTCAAAGGCATAGTTACTCATTTTGGTGCGCTTTGGAAAATTATAACCAGCGCATCTGCAAATTCCTCACCTGCTTTAAAAACCGGGCATGGAAACATCAGTTCCCGGAGAGTTGTCTTCCATCACAGTAATGAAAGAAGTGAAGATAAAGAGGAATGTTATTGTGTACAAGAGCGTGAATGTTGAGGCCATTGACAGATATATTGTATTGGGAAGCATAAGAGGTACACAAACCAGCTTGGGCAGCAGGCTATTGTAGCAGACATGGCAATGACTGAAGACTGCAGTGAGGTTTAGGCTAAGGTGGACATAAATTCGCTGCGCCACCTCCTCCACGGAATTCTGCAGCAACAGTTAATCATCCATAAAACTGTGTCAGAGCCATTGTCCTCAGTGTACATGTCACGGGACCTTCTAGGCAGCAACAAGGTGCATCACAGGAGTCGGCTGTTTCTCTGTGCAGTTCATCAAGGAGGTAGTTGATACCCTATTTTGCAATGAACTCTCTTGCATTCATTTCAGCAGTGACCAGGGGTAATTTAAAAAGCTTTCTTCCTTGCACTTTCTCCATTGTACAAGGAGTCATTGGCAACACCATTTGTTTGCCCGCTAGCAAGGTTGAAATTATTTTTTTTTATTGAGGGCTCTTTGAGATTCTCTTGAGGGCTACCTTTTGATTTTCAGAGGCTACATTTTGGTTTTCGGGGGGTCTTGAAGGTAAAGTCTCCATTAAAGGGTGTAGAAGAAATGAGAGACTTGGTGCTGGGTGGGCAGCCTGGAATCCACAACAATCCTTCATTCACTCCCCTTCCCTCCCCCCCCTAAACCCCTTCCCTCCTTCCCTTCCATCCCTTCCCTTCTCCCTCCTCCCCTTCCTATACCCCTTCCCCTTCCCCCCCCCTCCCTCCCCCCTCCCCCCCCTCCCCCCTCCCCCCCCCTCCCCTCCCCCCCCTCCCCCTCCCCCTCCCCCCCCCTCCCCCCCCCTCCCCCCTCCCCCCCCCTCCCCCCCCTCTCCCCCCTCCCCCCCCTCCCCCCTCCCCCCCCTCCCCTCCCCCCCCTCCCCCTCCCCCTCCCCCCTCCCCCCCCTCCCCTCCCCTCCCCCTCCCCCCTCCCCTCCCCCTCCCCCTCCCCCCTCCCCTCCCCCTCCCCCTCCCCCTCCCCTCCCCTCCCCTCCCCCCTCCCCTCCCCCACCATCCATCCATCTCCAATGGCTGATATCAAAGCAAACACAAGACCTGAATGGATGGCCTTTTC